>NW_027221971.1:0-107285 GCF_041296265.1 Equus caballus
CTTGGAAATGAACACGGTGATGTGTTGCGCAGTATTGTGAATGCATTTGATGCCACTGAATTGTCCACGGAAAAATGGTTCAAATGGCCAAGTCTAGGTTATGCATACTTTGCCACAATCAAAAGGCACTTAAAAATGCAGCGGGGGGTCAAGATGCAGGTTCTGGGGCCCTCAAGTCAGCATATGGGCCAGGTAGGTGTCCAGGGTCTGAGATCTTGGACCCTGGTGAGGCTCTGGAGTGGTCCTGATTGATGCTAGTTTACAAGTTCAAAGTAACAGGATTGGAGCAATTTCACCGATTGGGGATAAGAAAGGAAACAACTGCATTCAGTCCCATCCAACGTGGAAGAGACCTTTTTCTTAATGGGAAGCAAATGTCAGTCCTTCAAGGAAGTCACTTCTCAACGTCTCTACCCCTCCCCAACCCCACCCGCTACTCCAGAAAGACGCCGCAGTGCAGAGCTCGGGTACCGGGTTGTGGCCTCATCCGGTGAGTCATGTTTGGGGTCAGATCCCCTGTTTTCCTTCCCCAGCCATGTGACCCTGGGCATGTCACTCAACATGACTGAACCTCCATTTCTTCAACCGTAAAATGGGGAGAATCATCCTGGTAGGGAAATTATGAAGGTCACAAGGACTTTCTCAGAGGAGGTAGCACATGGCAGAGGCATTATGCTGAGAGCCGCGCCCCACAGGTCACACGTTTTCTGATTCTGTTGATACGACCTTCTCAAAACAACAGCATTATAAAGATGGAGAACAGATGAGTGAAGGCCAGGGGCTGGCCGGGCAGATGTGACTATGAAAGAGCAGCACGAGGGAGGGCTTGTGGGGATGGGACAGTTCTGTGTGTGGATTGCAGTGGTGGTGGCGCAAATCTGCATGTGTCATAAAATGGCATAGAACCGCGCGCGCGCGCAATGCACGCACACGCGCGCACACACACACACACCGCCCAGTGAGCTCATGTCAAACTAGCGACATCAGAAGTCTGCGGTCTGTGGGTTTAACACTGTCAATTCATGTCCTGGTCGTGACACTGTACTAGAGTCCCGCAAGATGTTAACCCCCGGCAGAAGCTGGTGGAAGGGTCCCAAGGCACTCTGTACTATTTTTGTTGCAACTTCATGTGCTTTCATATTTATTCAAAGGGAAAAGTTAACAGTGAAAGACACAACAGGACACAGCCTGGCACGTAGTAAGTGGCAAACAACACGGTTCTCGGTGACAATTCTTTGCGATTGTAATTGCACGTTCATTTCCAGTCTCTCTCCATACACAGTGACCTTGGTGAGGGACGGACACACCTCACTAACGTCGTCTGCCCTCTGCCCAGCACAGAGCACGCGCCCACTCAATATTTGTCCACTAAATCCCCCGTGGTCCCTGCGCCAGGTGTTCTTACGTCCACGTTCACGGACCCTCCACGACAACCTTAGGCAGTGTTATTCTTCGTGCTGGGCAGGTGAGGAACTGAGGCACAGAGAGGGAAAGTAAATTGTTCCAGGTCAACACACTGGACCGACGAGGAGGTGCCATGCCCTGCTCTGGAGGAGAGCAGAGGCTGTCCATGGCAGCTCCAGGGTCCCTCACGGCGGCTCCTCTCTGCGACTGCCAGGTCCTAACTTTGAGGCCAAATAGCTTGACTTCCTAGAGGGAGCTGGAGAGAGAAGTCACCTACCTGTGGCGCTGGGGGGGGGGGGGGGGTCGGTGGCACCAGTGGGTTCTGTGGGAGGAGCATGGAGGTCACAGCAGCTGAGGAGAAATGGTCTGGAGTGAGACCGGGGACTCCGAGGGGGGGCATGGAGGCCACCGCGTGCATCTTTCCTATCCAGCCTGAGCCACTGATTGCGGGTCCTCTGGCTTCTTCTCCCGTGGGTGCCCTGGGATGAGGAGATCAGTCGCTCTCCCTAAGGGGCCTGCAGCACACGGTCATCAGAGCCCTGAGGACTCACCGCGGGGAGTGAGGGCTGAGGTCCGCTGTGTAACCTGCTGTGAGAAAAGGAGACAGAATTGGCATGCAAGAGGGGCACGAATGTCCAAAATACAGCCCGAGGACCAGCAGCCCCACCACAACTGACACTTCCAGTCTACACGGTTCCACATTAGGATTTAGGAGCAACTATCTCTTATTCCTAAAAGGCTGACAAATCAAAGATCCAGTCCTGTTTTCATGAGTTTGCAATTTATGTGTGAGATCAATGCGCTAACCTTGCTCGAACATGGGTTTGCAAATTGTGCTCTTCAGGTTCCAGAGGTATTTAGAGGTGCTGGCAGGGAGAGAGAGGAATAGCCAGACTCTTGAATGCCCATTGGCTTCAGAGGGATACTCTCTTTCATCTGACTGGAGAAAGGCTTCTGTGCCTCAGGCAAGGGGACGAATCACAGCCCCAGAGTGCAGAGCTGCAAAGGGAAGAGAAGGATTCACAAAGTGCAGGGCCTTGGGGTCCCTGAGCCTTGAGGGAGGTTGCTCAGCTGAAGACTAGACACACAGGATGGCTCCTGAGGAACACTGGAGAGTGCACATCCTCCTGGGGCCCATCCTTAGCTTCAGTATGGGGTTACTAAATAGATGCTCCCCAACGACGTAGAGGCTGTCGCTGTCCAGGATGAAGGAGCCCAGCTGAGTGCCCCCACAGGTCTCATGTCTCAGCTTCCGTGACAGCCCCTCTTTTTCCAGCTTAAGGCCCACAGTGTCAGGATGGTGAGTGAGGACAGTATCATCTCCGCCGGCTGTTGCAGTTTTCTCAGGCCTGGAGCTGGAGGGACACAGGCATGGGGAGGTGGGGACTCCAGGCAGGGGCGCTGAAACGCCTCCCTGAGGGAGGGGACAGAGACAGCAGGAAGACTGACGGGCAGCTTGGAACAGCCTTGGTGCTGGGGGAGGGTTGTAAGTGAATAGGACAGCCAAGGTCCCTGAACACAGAGGACGTAGCACCTCCAAATGTTGGTGTCGGTGCTCAACTCTGAAAGGACGTTCATGATACGGCAACGCACACCCTAACAACAAAGCATGCGGCAGCGAGCGGAGGAGGACTCTGGGCACAGGACCAGGTGAAGCAAGGCAACATCAAGTTGCTTAAATTGCAGCTCTGCCACTCACTTTCTGCATGCCTCTGGGTAAGTCTCCCAACCCCTCTGGCTCCTTTTCTTCATCTGTCCAGTGAGGTGAGAGTTCAGACCTCACAGCACTTAGCACTAGTAACCGTTCGATGAAAAGCGGCCATTTTCCTTAGGTATTAATAGGGCCCGCATTCTTGGTGTCAATGGACCTGGCAGGGAGAGAGACTGAGCCTTTTGAAGGCAACACTTAGGGCAAGCAGCCGTCCTGGGATGGAGGCGGCGATTGGGCTGTGTGGGATCTCAGAGCCAGAAACATCTCAGGGCCAGTGGAAAGGGAAGACACGCTGCATCACGGCTGCAGGACAATGGCGAGGACCTTTGGAGCTGGGTCGTTTCATCCTCAGACAAACGGGTTCACGACTGGGAGGTTCACACGAGGGCTGAGGCCACCCAAGTGCTCCTGCGGGGGTTCCCACGTGCTGGGGTCCTTCTCACAGTTGGGTGTAAGAAAGGGTGCGAGTCCTTTACCGCTTGTTGTCTACATGTCGGGACCTTTGCTAAGCACTTTTCATTTTCATCCTCACACAAATTCCTCTCCCCAGTGAGAAGCAGAGTCTACTTCCCCATCTCTTGAATCTGGGCTCGGCCACATGACAGGCCTTGGCTAATGGATGTTAGTGAATGTGACGGAAGCAGAGGCTTGGGAAGCACGTGTACACTAGGGCTTGCCATTTCTTGCTGCTCCTGGAACTCGGAGCAGCTCAATGAGCCCAAGGTGCCCACTGGGGGATGAGAGAATGTGCGGGAGACCCGAGGTCCGCCAGCCAGCGGCCGACCGCAGGCACATCAGTGAGCCTCAGCTGAGATCAGCTGAGCCAGCCCCGGCAGGAGAACTTCCCAGCAGCATTCAGAACAAATCACTATCCAGCAGAATGTGGGCTAAATTGGTTCTGCAGAAAAGCAAACTGAGCCCTTCCGATTGACCGATGAGGTGGCCGAGGCACAGAGATGTTTAGCAACTGGTCAGGGACACACAGTCTTGAAGCAGGGAACTAGGATCGGAACACAGGCCTGTCAGACCCCCCAAAAACCATGTGACCACTGTGCTCTACTGCTCAGGAATCCTTCTGGGGGCGCGCAGACATAACTTGGTCTGTAGCACATGTCACATATTTAACATTCTGCTGGAACTAGGCATGTTACACAAATGGTTGAGCTGGTCAGGACGGAGCGGTGAGGAAGTGGAGAGTGTGCATCATGTCTACAGCATGTAGAAAATGTGCAGGGTCTTGACTCACGAAACAAAGAATTCCTGAAGGCGGAATTCAAATTTCAGGACTCCAGTTTATATCCCATGACTCCAGACTCACATGGCAGGATTAAGGGATGGGGAGGCCCAGCCTGGGTCAGGACACAAGCATGAAAAAGACTCATAGACTTGACTTTTTTCTTCTTTTTTTTGAGGAAGATTAACCCTGAGCTAACATGCACTGCCAATCCTCCTTGTGTGCTGAGGAAGATTTGCCCTGAGCTAACATCTGTGCTGATCTTCCTCTATTTTATACGTGGGATGCCTGCCAAAGCGTGGCTTGAGAAGTGGTACATAGGTCCACGCCTGGGAGCTGAGTGGGCCAGTTCACCGGAACCACAGACCGCTGAAGCAGAGTGTGCACACTTAACTGCTACGCCACCGGGCCAGCCCCCATGGACTCAGTTTTAAAAATGAATCTTCAGAGCTGGGGTACGACAGGTTCCACGGCATCAATCAAGCCTCTATATCAGGTTCCTGGAAACTCAGGGGCTCTCAGATCCACACTGGGGCCAGATGAGGAGACAGGGCTAGAGTCAAAGTCATGACTAAGATCCAGAAAGATTTTCTGTCTGTTCAAATAGAACCCACAAATGTGGACACGTACAGACATTGCTACATTCATGCATTCATTCCAGCAAGCAGCATAAAGCGAGTGTCAACTAGGTACTTGGCGCCAAGGTGACAAATGCATAAAGACTGAATACAGCAAATGATAGTAAATTCCATGAAAGAAATACTCAGGGTGATATGGGAAGAGAAAACCTGAGGGCCAGGTGTGTATTCAGAAGTGCTACTTCATAGAAGGTGGTCTGGCAAGGTCTTTCAGAGCAGCTGATGGTTGAGCTGAGATTTGAACGGCAGTGAGGTGCCAGGCATAGCTGCTCTGCAGGAAGAGGCAGGATAAAGGCCTGATAGAGGTTAGGACATTAGTAGAACAGACAAGTGTCTGAAGTGGTTAACGACAGAAAGAAACCGAGAGAAAAGATGAAATGAGACAGCTATGAGGAACAAAGATTGGGAATGTGGAGGTCCTCACACACAGGAGAGACAAGACTGAAATTCTTTTGCTAAACGTTGTTTTCTTTCCTCCTCTTCTTCTTCTCCCCAGTGCCTCCCAGTACATAGCTGTCTATTCTAGTTGCAGATCCTTCTAGTTGCACTATGTGAGACACGGCCTCAGCGTGGCCTGATGAGTGGTGCCAGGTCCGCACCCAGGATCCAAACGGGTGAAACCCTGGGCCACTAAAGCAAACCACATAAACTCAGCCACTTGGCCACGGGGCCGGCCCCCTAGACTGAAACTCTAGCCCAACGCTCAGCAGCCCTGCTATCTCTTCCCTCCAGGGCAAGGGCACCTGCTGAAACGACAAGTGTTAAGCAACCCCAAAAGGACTACGAAGGACAGAGGCATCTCATGAGGAAACAGTGCACAGCTACTGAGCCTCTCCCCACTCTTCTCAGGACAAGAGCATGTTGATCAATCTTTTAGAAGCATTATCTATTGTTTCAACGTGGGAACCCCCGCAGGAGCACTTGGGTGGCCTCAGCCCTCGTGTGAACCTCCCAGTCGTGAACCCGTTTGTCTGAGGATGAAACGACCCAGCTCCAAAGGTCCTCGCCATTGTCCTGCAGCCGTGATGCAGCGTGTCTTCCCTTTCCACTGGCCCTGAGATGTTTCTGGCTCTGAGATCCCACACAGCCCAATCGCCGCCTCCATCCCAGGACGGCTGCTTGCCCTAAGTGTTGCCTTCAAAAGGCTCAGTCTCTCTCCCTGCCAGGTCCATTGACACCAAGAATGCGGGCCCTATTAATACCTAAGGAAAATGGCCGCTTTTCATCGAACGGTTACTAGTGCTAAGTGCTGTGAGGTCTGAACTCTCACCTCACTGGACAGATGAAGAAAAGGAGCCAGAGGGGTTGGGAGACTTACCCAGAGGCATGCAGAAAGTGAGTGGCAGAGCTGCAATTTAAGCAACTTGATGTTGCCTTGCTTCACCTGGTCCTGTGCCCAGAGTCCTCCTCCGCTCGCTGCCGCATGCTTTGTTGTTAGGGTGTGCGTTGCCGTATCATGAACGTCCTTTCAGAGTTGAGCACCGACACCAACATTTGGAGGTGCTACGTCCTCTGTGTTCAGGGACCTTGGCTGTCCTATTCACTTACAACCCTCCCCAGCACCAAGGCTGTTCCAAGCTGCCCGTCAGTCTTCCTGCTGTCTCTGTCCCCTCCCTCAGGGAGGCGTTTCAGCGCCCCTGCCTGGAGTCCCCACCTCCCCATGCCTGTGTCCCTCCAGCTCCAGGCCTGAGAAAACTGCAACAGCCGGCGGAGATGATACTGTCCTCACTCACCATCCTGACACTGTGGGCCTTAAGCTGGAAAAAGAGGGGCTGTCACGGAAGCTGAGACATGAGACCTGTGGGGGCACTCAGCTGGGCTCCTTCATCCTGGACAGCGACAGCCTCTACGTCGTTGGGGAGCATCTATTTAGTAACCCCATACTGAAGCTAAGGATGGGCCCCAGGAGGATGTGCACTCTCCAGTGTTCCTCAGGAGCCATCCTGTGTGTCTAGTCTTCCAGCTGAGCAACCTCCCTCAAGGCTCAGGGACCCCAAGGCCCTGCACTTTGTGAATCCTTCTCTTCCCTTTGCAGCTCTGCACTCTGGGGCTGTGATTCGTCCCCTTGCCTGAGGCACAGAAGCCTTTCTCCAGTCAGATGAAAGAGAGTATCCCTCTGAAGCCAATGGGCATTCAAGAGTCTGGCTATTCCTCTCTCTCCCTGCCAGCACCTCTAAATACCTCTGGAACCTGAAGAGCACAATTTGCAAACCCATGTTCGAGCAAGGTTAGCGCATTGATCTCACACATAAATTGCAAACTCATGAAAACAGGGACTGGATCTTTGATTTGTCAGCCTTTTAGGAATAAGAGATAGTTGCTCCTAAATCCTAATGTGGAACCGTGTAGACTGGAAGTGTCAGTTGTGGGTGGGGCTGCTGGTCCTCGGGCTGTATTTTGGACATTCGTGCCCCTCTTGCATGCCAATTCTGTCTCCTTTTCTCACAGCAGGTTACACAGCGGACCTCAGCCCTCACTCCCCGCGGTGAGTCCTCAGGGCTCTGATGACCGTGTGCTGCAGGCCCCTTAGGGAGAGCGACTGATCTCCTCATCCCAGGGCACCCACGGGAGAAGAAGCCAGAGGACCCGCAATCAGTGGCTCAGGCTGGATAGGAAAGATGCACGCGGTGGCCTCCATGCCCCCCCTCGGAGTCCCCGGTCTCACTCCAGACCATTTCTCCTCAGCTGCTGTGACCTCCATGCTCCTCCCACAGAACCCACTGGTGCCACCGACCCCCCCCCCCCCCAGCGCCACAGGTAGGTGACTTCTCTCTCCAGCTCCCTCTAGGAAGTCAAGCTATTTGGCCTCAAAGTTAGGACCTGGCAGTCGCAGAGAGGAGCCGCCGTGAGGGACCCTGGAGCTGCCATGGACAGCCTCTGCTCTCCTCCAGAGCAGGGCATGGCACCTCCTCGTCGGTCCAGTGTGTTGACCTGGAACAATTTACTTTCCCTCTCTGTGCCTCAGTTTCCTCACCTGCCCAGCACGAAGAATAACACTGCCTAAGGTTGTCGTGGAGGGTCCGTGAACGTGGACGTAAGAACACCTGGCGCAGGGACCACGGGGGATTTAGTGGACAAATATTGAGTGGGCGCGTGCTCTGTGCTGGGCAGAGGGCAGACGACGTTAGTGAGGTGTGTCCGTCCCTCACCAAGGTCACTGTGTATGGAGAGAGACTGGAAATGAACGTGCAATTACAATCGCAAAGAATTGTCACCGAGAACCGTGTTGTTTGCCACTTACTACGTGCCAGGCTGTGTCCTGTTGTGTCTTTCACTGTTAACTTTTCCCTTTGAATAAATATGAAAGCACATGAAGTTGCAACAAAAATAGTACAGAGTGCCTTGGACCCTTCCACCAGCTTCTGCCGGGGGTTAACATCTTGCGGGACTCTAGTACAGTGTCACGACCAGGACATGAATTGACAGTGTTAAACCCACAGACCGCAGACTTCTGATGTCGCTAGTTTGACATGAGCTCACTGGGCGGTGTGTGTGTGTGTGCGCGCGTGTGCGTGCATGCGCGCGCGCGCGGTTCTATGCCATTTTATGACACATGCAGATTTGCGCCACCACCACTGCAATCCACACACAGAACTGTCCCATCCCCACAAGCCCTCCCTCGTGCTGCTCTTTCATAGTCACATCTGCCCGGCCAGCCCCTGGCCTTCACTCATCTGTTCTCCATCTTTATAATGCTGTTGTTTTGAGAAGGTCGTATCAACAGAATCAGAAAACGTGTGACCTGTGGGGCGCGGCTCTCAGCATAATGCCTCTGCCATGTGCTACCTCCTCTGAGAAAGTCTTGTGACCTTCATAATTTCCCTACCAGGATGATTCTCCCCATTTTACGGTTGAAGAAATGGAGGTTCAGTCATGTTGAGTGACATGCCCAGGGTCACATGGCTGGGGAAGGAAAACAGGGGATCTGACCCCAAACATGACTCACGGATGAGGCCACAACCACGGTACCCGAGCTCTGCACTGCGGCGTCTTTCTGGGAGTAGCGGGTGGGGTTGGGGAGGGGTAGAGACGTTGAGAAGTGACTTCCTTGAAGGACTGACATTTGCTTCCCATTAAGAAAAAGGTCTCTTCCACGTTGGATGGGACTGAATGCAGTTGTTTCCTTTCTTATCCCCCAATCGGTGAAATTGCTCCAATCCTGTTACTTTGAACTTGTAAACTAGCATCAATCAGGACCACTCCAGAGCCTCACCAGGGTCCAAGATCTCAGACCCTGGACACCTACCTGGCCCATATGCTGACTTGAGGGCCCCAGAACCTGCATCTTGACCCCCCGCTGCATTTTTAAGTGCCTTTTGATTGTGGCAAAGTATGCATAACCTAGACTTGGCCATTTGAACCATTTTTCCGTGGACAATTCAGTGGCATCAAATGCATTCACAATACTGCGCAACCATCACCGTGTTCATTTCCAAGACTTCTTTTCATCATCTCAAACAGAAACTCTGTCCCCATTAAACACTGCCTCCCCATGACCCTCAGCTCCAGCCCCTGTGAACTTCTATTCTTCCTTCCATCTCGATGAATTTGCCTGTGCTCGGCACGTCATGTAAGGGGAACCGTATCATAGGTGTCTTTCTGGGTTGCGTTTATTTCACTGAGCGTAAGGTTTGCAAGGTTCATCCACGTTGTACCATGTGTCAGAAGTTCATTTCTTTTTAGGGCTGAATCTTCTTCCTGGGAACTATTGCACAGAAACACCCAAATTACTTCTACCAATTTCCCCCGGCCCTGAAAATTAACACGGAGAACCTTTCAACACCTTTCTTCTCCAGACTGGGGGGGCTCTGAGGAAAGGCCATTGTTACTGGAATAAGCAAGGGCAGGCTGGGAGTGGGGTCTCAGGGAAAGACGCCCTCAGGAGGTACCAGGGAATCCCCAAATGGATGGGAGGGTCTCAGCAGTAACTGAATTCAGGATGTGGTGGAGTCTCAGACCGGGTGCTAGTTCTCTGGCCGTGGGGTGAGGGGCTGGTGCTGCATGACAGGGAGAGAGGACGGCTCACCGTGTTCCTGGGACACCTGCCCCACGGGAGAGAGGGAAGGCTAGTGCGCCTTCCCGACGGACTGGTGGTGGGAAAAACTCAGCCTGGAGGAGACAGCCGTGTGCCCGGGGTAACCAGAAGGAATTACATCTCCTTCAGCCAAAGCAGACAGCCCCTCGTCCTGGGCTCACTTTATCCAAATGGGAGCAAGAAGGAGGAAACAATTGAAGACGCTTCCAGATGTGAGATGTGTGGTGGCAGAGACTGTGCCTGGGAGATTCTGAAAGGCCTCACTGAAGTGACCTAGGCTGTGACCAGAAGGACAAGACTGAGCCACGCCTGCGTAGGTCCGGGAACAGGGAGTCGGGGGAAAGGCGCTGTTGGTGCTGAGACTCTGGGGCAGAAGTGAGCGTGAGCAGAGGAGGTCAGAAAGCTGCCCAGGCGGCTGGAGGGAGCCTGAGAAGCAACAGGAGCTGCGGCAGGGGCGGCGGTTAATGGGGCCAGACCGGGGAACCCGGTAGTCTGCGTTCATTTGGGTTTCTCTCTCACAACACTGCTCCCAAAAGTTGCACCTCTGAAGTACGAATATTGAACTTCTCCCGGTTTCCGTGGTCTAGGCATTGGGCACGGCTTAGCTGGGAGCCTCTGCCTCCAGGTCTCCGTGAAGCAGGACCTTCAGTCTCAACTGAGGCTAGACTAGGGGAGGATTTGCTCCCAAGTCACTCACACGGGTGGTGTCAGGAGTCATTGGGACTGAGAGTCTGAGTCTCCATGTGACTGTTGGCTGGGCGCTCCCTCAGATCTCGCCTCCCTTGGCCTCTACATAGGGCAACTGAAATCATCGCCACTTGCTATCTCATTTCCAGAAATGTGACAGAGAGAGAGCGCAAGAGATGGAAACAGAGGGGGAGATAAAGGGAGGGAACTCAGGAAAGCAAGCAAGAGGGAAGTGACAGAGTTTTTGTAATTAAAACTTGGATGTGACATTCCATCAGCTGGGCTGTATTCTATTGCTCAGAAACCAGTTACTCAGGATGTAGTGGTTCCACAAGGATGTGCACAGCAGGAGGGAGGGAGCGCTGGGAGCCTTGGTGGAGGCTGCCCACCACATAGGCCGACAATGAGGCGCTTGGGTCTGGTTCTACGGCCAACAGGAGACTGGGAAAGGTTGAATGCTAGTGAATGACAATATCTGAATTTCCTCGAACTTCCAACCCTTGAAGGTGCAGAGACCTGACAAGGAGCCCCCAAGGGGCAGGGACTTTTCCCAAATCACACGGCTGGAATCCAGGCCTGTTTGGAGAGGTATTCCCGACTGCATCCACCCCTTCTTGTAATTCTTCCACCTCTAAGTTCGGGGACCAGACCCAGGCGGCACCACCTCCCAGATATGGGAGGCGTTATCACATGTCCACCCGAAGACGTCCCTGGGAATGTGTTTCTAGCGCCATCCCATCGTGCAGGTTGGGAGACTGGGGAGGCCCTGAGAGGCACAGTGGCTTTTCCAGGACACAGAACTGCTAGGAAAAAGGAGATCCGAACTGGGCGCTCTCTCTTCAAAGCTGGGGCGCTGGTTCCGATCCCAAGGAGCTGTGGGGAGGGCTGTGATGGAACTTTCTGTACAGCTCGGGAGATGACACGGGCAAGGAGGGTGAGCGGTCAACAGCCCCGAGGGGGCTTTGGGTGGGTCTGATGGAGGGAAGGGCCCCCCATCCTGGAACCTTGGAGACATGACCTCACTTCCTTGGCGACCGACCCCAACAGAGCTTAGAACTCTGGTCACCAGGCAGCCATTTTGTACACATAGCCCATTTGACCAGAGACACTCGACACAGGAGGATGTGTTCGTGTATCCCCTCTTTGCGAGGCTCTGGCGCACAGAGAGCCAACAATGACAGTCTTCTCCAGCGCTGTCGACATTGGCTGAGACCGCACCTCCAAGACCTCAGGCCATTCGGAAGAAGGAACCCTCAGGTAACACAAGGCAGCCCAGGGCGGGCCACTCCGGGTCAGGCCACAAGTGTGATCCCACCCTCCCATGCGGGCAGCCCCACACCCCTTGACCCTTATTGTGTGTGTGTGTTGGCGGGCATGGAGTGACGGAAGGCAGGGATGAGCGTGGAGCTACCCTGGACGGGAGCAGACGGTTAGGGCTTGGAAGCCTGGCGGTATGTCGTGTTCATATCCCGGGTGGTGGCTGGCAGGATGGAAGGTGAGTGCTGGGAGCCAAGCCGCCCTACCCGTAGGTGAATCCCAAGCCCGTGAGGTGTCATCTCATTCGCTCCCTGTCTGGAGGTCTATGCGGATGCCCCTCTGTCTGTGCTCGGTGTGCGGGAGAGTTTTCCCCCTGTGGGCAAGTGCAGGCAGGCCCCTGCTACCTGCCGCCGCGGCCACCGGACGCTGTCTTTGCAGAGCTCCACCCAGGAGATGGTCCAGGAGCTGGCGCATGGGTCCTACGGCTCCATCTCCCTGGACAGGGGGCAAGTGCAGCAGACCACCGACCTTGCCCGGGGCTGGACTGAGGGGAGAGTGAGTGACACCCGGGGCCCTGAGATCACCGGGGTGTGTCCACAATCCAGAGTCAAATCTGGAGCCCTCCCCTGGACCCGCCCAGGGCTTTCCCACTGGAGTGTCCCAAGGGCCCAGTCCCAAAGGAATCTGGACTTCCACGCCTCCTCACCAGCTACCTAGGAGGGTGGGAAGTCGCTCTTTCCTAACCCTAGGCGGAGTAGACAAAACACTGATGTTTGCGCTTCACACTCGGCCAGGGGCATCTTTGAAATCTGCCATTTTCTGAATCTGAAACCTCTGTAACGAGGGTCTCAAACCTCCCTTTCGTGTAAAAGAAAGAAAAACCAGCGTCCTTTCTTGTAGTCAGCCAGATCCTCACAGCGTCTGTCTGCCCGTGCACTGTCTCCCGACTGGGGAGGGCTGAGGTTCCCACCAGACATTTCCCTTCATGTCAGGAGCACATGAAGCCTCAGGTGGGGGAGCGGGGGAGTCCTGCAGCCCTGGCTTAGGGCGGTTCTCAGTTCCGACGCACAGGACCCTGAGCAGCCACTTGGCAGCCCGAAGCTTCCGTCCTCTCATCTCTAGAATGGGGATGTTTGTGTTGGATTCGCTGGTCAGTGCTCTTAATGCACGCTTTGGTGCGGGGCGGTCTGTCCTTGCCAAGCCAGCCAAGTGTCCTGAGGAACTCATCGTATAATCCTCCCCCCGCCCAAACTCAAATTGGACTTTTCAAGCCTGGAAACCGGTTGGCTGTGGGCAATCCTGTCCCTCCTCTGCACACATCCCTGAGGGGCTCACAGTTCCTGGGGGACCTCCAGACCTTGACTTCCTGGAGGTTCACGCTGGTGCTGGTGACTCTGTGTCCTTCCTCATCTCACCCAGCGCGGAGAGTCACTCGGGCAGCGGAATGAGGCCTGCAGGATGCGGGCCCTCCAGGCAGGCCTGCTGGAGAGGCTGCCGCCGTCCATAGGACCAGCCTTGGCGCCTCGAAACATGGCCAACGTCACCACCATCGTGTTTGACTGCGCGGCTGTCCTCACCTCCCACGGGGTCCTGGACCACCTACTTGCTACGTGAGTGCCCAGCCCCTCCTCAGCACAGTGGTGACTCTGCCCACTGCCAGCTGTGTGTCTTGGAAACGGCCCTCCATCTCTCTGAGCTTCGATTGCTCCTCTGCAAAGTGGAGTGGGAGAGGATAAACTTCATCGGGTTCTGGTGGGCACGAATGGGATGAGCCACGGCAGGTGCTTCCCTGGGGCCTGGCTCTACAGAAGGGGCTGAGAGACGTGCCGTGGTTGTTCCTGGTTATTCTTTCCCTCTCCCCGATGAAGAGCAGTCTGCTCCCCCATCGCTGGGATGGGGCCTTTCTGAGTTTGCAAAGGCACACGGAAAGCACTCTGGCAGGGAGTGTGGGATTCCATGCAGCTGGTCGTGGGGCGGGTCCTTGGAGTAGCCAAGGAGGGGTCTCCGGGGCCGCAGAGGGGCCCCAGGCCCACTCAGCTACCGGGGATGCTTCTGGTTGGAGTTCATTCGAGAACACTGTATATTAAGCACCTGTGACATGCGGGAGCTTTAGAGACACTTGGCACAACGCAGTGAATGAAGCAGACACAGCCCCTGGACCCCCGCAGCAGCCTGAGACTCAGATAGTCACACACCATATCATCCACAGATCCTGTCCCCCGCCTGTCCCAGGGGATGCCCTCCTATGCTCCTTTACGACTGGAGGCCTCTTCCCACGTTCTCATGCATGATGGACCCCAGCGCCAACTAAAGACCTGAGTGTTCTTTGAGTGCCAGACGAGGGCCTCCTGTCTCCACAGAACAGGGCTGGGGGAGAACAAGAGGACAGAGGACTGTGGCTGGGGCGGGCCCGGCACAACTCTGATCTCACTCATCTTTTGATTCCTCTGGGAGGGCTGAGGTCTGATGGCTTCTACTGCAAGGGGATAGGAGTGAAAGAGAGCTGTGGGTGGGGTCCCAGAGCCCCTGGGAACCAGAGGGGAGGCTGGCTTGAGCTGTTCCCTGGCGACCCATCCCCACCACAGTCCCGTCTCCCTCCGCTTCCCCTTCTCCATAGCCACCCCTTCTGACCACCACCAGCAGGCCCAGAAGAGAAGGGGTGTTAGCGAGCCGCTCACACATCGGCCTCAGTCCTCAGTCCACTTGCACAAGGGCGTGGAGGGCTGGGCTGGACTGTGTCCAGCCTCTTTGCGAGAAGAGTGGCAGTGGGAAGAAGAGACTCACACAAACCCCGTGTTCCACCTGCTGGATGAGCAGGCCTGCCACTGCCAGGATGGCCACACAGGAGTCAGCGCCGGGGTGGGACTCCCCCCTGGTGGAAAGGGGCAGGCACAGGGCCCAGACCCAAAGCAGGGTGCCTTGGGAGGACAGTGTGGAAGCGACGGCCAGGCCTCTGGCTCTGTGGCCCAACTGCTTCCGCCCAGTACCGCGTCTTCTATGGTGGGAACCTGGCTGGACCCAATGCAGGATTTCTGGGAGCCCACGCCCTTTCCCTCTTTCAGGATGCGGCTGGCCTCTCTGCGTGTCATCTGGCCTGGGTCGCACCTGGGAGGCCCTGCCTACCTTCCCCAGGTCCAGCTGCAACATCTGGGGCCCAGGAGGGCAGAGCTGGAAGGTGAGGGCACAGCAGTCTGGGAAGACTGTCTGCGGTGGGGTTCACGGGCTGGGGTTCCCTTCAAGACAGCGGAGTCTCTCCTGTCTTGTAAAGTCGGGTACGTAGGTGAAACTTTCTCTTTCTCCCGCTGCAGCGCCAGTTCCAGAGCTCCTGCCGGCTCTAGAGCCAGAGCAAGGGCCAGCTCCGGGGCCAGAGGCAGCTCCAGCTGTAGTTCCACCGTCCGCGCCGGAGCTGGAGGCGGCCTCACCACCAGCAGCCTCACCTCCAGCAGCCTCACCTCCATCGGCCTCTCCAGGGCCGGAGCGAGCGCCATCAGCTTCAGCCCCAGTGCCAGCTTCTGAGCTGGAGCAAGATGCGCCATTGACTTTTGGACGATCTCTGCCTCCAGCTGCCGAAGTCACCGCAGAAGCGAGCGCCGAGCTGAGAGAGGAGAGGCCTAAGCTGCTGGACTTCCCTCCGAAGCTGGTGGCCGAGCAGCTGACCCGGATGGATGCGGTGAGCAGCGGGGCTCTTGGGCTAGGTGGGGCCCGCCTTGGTGGGCCATCAGCTGCCCCAGACCTCCTGTTCCCTCAGCCGCAATCCAACGATGTGGGTGCAAGTCACAGCTCCCCCACTTACCCACCGGGTGACCTGGGCCACCTTCTGGCCCCCAAGTCCTTGCTGTCCCCACATGGACAGTAGAGAGCACACCAAGGGCGGGCACCTGCTGGGCAGAGTGGCTGTGCGGATGGATGAGGTCGAACAGAGAGGAAGCGGGGCAGAGAATAGCCCTCTGGTGGGGGAGGGAAGCTCACTGGAGTGCTGCCAAGTCCTGGGTCACTCACCCATCGGCCCAGGAGGCCTCAACAGCCTCCGTACTTATTAGACACCTAGTGCGTCCTTACCGACATGGAAGACAGGCAAACAAAGCCCATGGTTGTTGCTGCCTCGGGGGAACGTGCAGCTGAAAGGGGAGTGGGACCAGGGGGTGATGAGAACGGGTGGAAGATGCCCCTTGAGATGGGCAGGTGTGAGCCGTGTTCTGGTGCTTGGGGGAAGCAAGACTGGGCTGCGAGCCAATGGGACTTCTCTTCCCCGCCCCTATTGGGTCCTCGGTCATCCTGCGCTGGGCGGCCTCAGCGGACACAGACAAAACCCAGAGACTCCCAGAAGCTTCAGGCCACCTCCTCAGGTTCCTGAGCTGCAGCTGACCAGTGCCTCCTGCCTGGGGCTGCGGGGGCCTGCAGACTCTGAGCTCGGGTGTGGCAGGGTCAGGTGACAGTCCCCATCCTCCCCAGGAGCTGTTCAAGAAGGTGGAGCCCCGCCACTGCCTGGGTTTTGTGTGGTGCCAGCGGCCCAATGGGAGCAAGGAGTACCTGGCTCCCACGGTTCGGGCCACTATCAACCAGTTTCTTCACGTGTCCGGCTGCGTCATCACGACGTGCCTTGGGGACCTCAGCATGACGGCCCAGGACAGGGCCAGAGTCGTCGAGCTGTGGATTCAGGTGGCCAAGGTCAGTAGCGGCAGGGCCCAGGGAGCCCCTCCCTGGAGTCAGGGGGACTGCCCCTTCTCCTCTCGCAGCTTTCAGCCTTGAAGTCGGTGGTCTGGGCCTCGGCAAAGTCCTAGGCCCCTTGCTGCCAAGGGCCTGCTGACCTTGAGTGCTGGTCCCAGTGGTGGGAAGCTCCCTTCCCGCCCTGGGTTGAGCTAAAATCTTCCTGCCCGCGAGCGTTACTCATCAGCTCCCAGGTGTGCCCTCCCTCGCTTCCCTGGGCATCTGCCTCATCCAGGACAGCAGAAGCCCACGAGGGGACACAAGCCAGAGGAAGCAGGGCTCCAGCCCGCCGTCGCAGCTCATTCCCTTCCCTTCCTCAGGAGTGCCGAGTCCTTGGAAATTATGCGTCCCTGCGTGCCATCGTGTCTGCTCTGCAGAGCCCCTCCATCAGCCGTCTGCAAAAGACATGGGGACGAGTTGCCAGGTGGGTAGGCCGTGCTCCATCCAAGCACCACCAGGGCGGACCAGACATCCCCCGTGCGACTGCCATGGACCCCTCATTCAGCTAGGACCATCTGGGAGGCAGCGGACCCTAGGGATGGGGACTGGCCTCCTTGCTCGGGTCTCTGAGACTCTCTGAGACCCTAGGCAGTGGCTCCCCCCTTGTCACATCCTGGATTGAGCCACACTGGAGATTTCCAAGGGTGTACTTCGCAGCAACGGAGCCCTCATCGGCAACCAACGCTGTTAGAAACAATGTGCTCAGTCGGAGTGGGAATGGAGGCCCCAGGTGACCGCAGGAGAGCCTCCACCCGAGTCCCACGGTGACCTCAGAGCTCCGAAGAACCCGGGGAAAACCCTCGTCCAGGCCCCAGGCCCTTTGAACCTTCCGGGTTCTCAGCCAAAGGCATTTCGCCTTCAACCGCCCCGGGTTTTCTTTCCTCCTTTCCTCTCCCCTCAGGAAGAGCTCTCGAAAGTTGAAGAGGTTCATCAAAGACCAGTGGGTGAGCAGGAGGCAGCTGGTGAAGGTAAGACGGAGGCTGCACATCTGGAAGGAGGGGGAGCGAGAGGGGAGGGGACCCGGCAGGATGAGCTTTGGTTCTCCTGTCACGTGAAGTTGGTCAGGAAAAGATGGACAGGAAGAGGGATGTGCTAGCTCCATGGGCAGGTGGGGGCAGTTTGGGACAGGAGGCCAGGGGCATGGGATAGAATGGTGCGGGCTGGACTGTTCCAGGAGGCTGAGGACCTGGCAGAAGGTGCCGGTGTCTGGCTTCCATGCTGCTCCATCAGCTGCCCTGCATCTTCCTCCTGGCCACTGGCTGGAGCGAGTGGGCGGGCTTCCTTTCTTCCGAAGTCAGCCCAGTCTGTGCTCAGGAAGCCAGGGCCCCACTGCTCCTTCTGTCTTCACTGTGCCTCGCAAGAAGGGCACCCTGCCTGCCTGAGGGATGGGCACTGCCGGATCCCACGGGCCGGGGGCACTCAGGGGCTTCCCAGCCTTGGGACGGACACTGGACCTGGGACAGATCTGTGTCCCCTCGGTGACTCCCCACTCTGGCCCCTAAAGTGGGCGCTGCAGACAGTCCCAGTGGGATGCTCACCCAGGTCCTTGTTGGCGATGACATGTGCCCCGGAGGGCAAGGGCAAGTGCCCAGGGAACTGATGGCTTCTTCAGGGATCCTTCCCGCCCAGACGTCAGAAGTTTCCTCGTAAAACAGAAAGGAAATGCCACCCCGCAGTGCCCTGGTCGCCCCCTCCCCTGCTAGTCAGACGTGGCATTCGGGGTCCCCATCCTGAGCGGATGAAGAAAGAATTCTGTGCAGGGGAACTCCCTGAGGGGATCCTAGGGAGCTGAGGGCTTTAGCAAGGCCTTGGCCTCGGCCTGGGATCAGAGACTCCTGGGCGTTGGGGCTGGCAGAAGCCACTTGACCAGGCCTCCTGAGACACCTCATCTCCCTCCATCCGTGGCTCGGCCCAGCTGGGGGCCCGAACACAGCCTGAGAGTCCCGAGGACAGCACTGTGGTCAGCGGCTGGGCAGAGGGTGGTGTGAAGGCAGAGGAGACAGGGGCCTGTGGCTGGGAGGGGGAGCAGCCTCTCCTCTGGGGCCCCCTGAGCAAGTCCCTGCCCCTGTGTGGGCCTTGGTCTCCTCATCTGGGAGCCAGAGGGAGATGAGCCGTGGTGCAGGCCTCACAGTGGGTGCCGAGGCTCAAGGGTGGGGAGGAATGTGGGGAGCTTGGACCTGGCTCCAGAGGCAGGCTTGAGCGGAGAGCAGTGATGACGGTCAGATGACGCTTGGGCCTCAGGAGACTGTGGGAGGCAGACAGAGTTCGTCAAACCTTCCAGACGAGGTAACAGGTTCAGGGAGGCCTGGGCGGGCCCAAGGTCACACAGGAGTGAGTGTTGGAGCTGGGATGGCTCTGGAATCAGAGCACCCTGGAGGCGGGAGCCGCAGGGGCACCAGGTGACTGGGGCCACATGTCCAGGGTCCCCGATCTGGGAGGGGTCTGGGAGGACACTTGGAGGGGAGCGTCGGCTCACTGGCCCTGTCAACACCCTGGCAGGAGGCGACCTCTATGTTGACCAGCCTGGAGACGGGCCCCACAGGTGCCCAGAAGGTAAGGGTGCCTGTGGAGGAGGGGCCCAGGAGTCGCAGGAGAGGGGACTCCCCTTCCTAGCCGGAGGTCTCTACCAGCAGAGAGGGAGCCTTTCTCCTCCAGCCCTGCTCCTGGTGCCACAGACCTGAAATGCCTGCATTGGAAGTGACCAGGAGGAGGCCTGGAACGGATGGGCGCACAACGGATTTGGGACAGGGAGGGGCGGGGACCACGTACCCTGGGTTTTGCCAGAGCCGGCTGCTGGGAGGTGCCTGGAGGAGTTTGGGGTTCCTGGAGGAGAGAAGAGGAGGAAATTGGGGGGAGGCCGCCTAGGTGGGTAGCTTGGGCTGGGCAGGAGGCTGGGGTGAGGAGTGGAGGAGAGGTCTTTGACGGCTCCTGAGAGCGGGATCTCATCACCGTCTCCACCCCGCTGGCACAGGGGCTCATCCCCTTCCTTGGCACATTCCTCAATTACCTACTGCTGCTGGACACCAACATGGAGGATTACCTGGAGGTGAGTGAGCCTGGAGGTGGGGCTGGGGATCAGGATTCGGAGATTTGGGAGGAGAGACTTGCACTGAGGCCTGAGCTCACAACCCTTGGCAGAGTCCTCTCGTGAGGGCCTCACAGCCACCCCGGGAGCTGGGTGTCATGGCCATCTTAGTGATGAGTGAATATAGGATCCAGGTGAGCCGCCAGTCCAGGCTGCCTGACTGCGGAGCTGCTGGAGGGTGTGTCTGAGCTGGACTCAGCCTCTCCCTCAGGCCCCGCCCCTGCAGGGAGTGAAGCCAGGCCCCTCCAAGGCAGGAAGCACACGAGTGGCTGAGCATCCCTTCCTGCCTGAGGCCTCAGTCTGTCTGTCTGTCAGAGAGGGCTGTCTTAGAATGTCCCTGAGCCATAGCCCCGTGGCCTCCTTGCTCTGGAGCTCAGAGTCTTGCCCGGGACCCATTCCCGTTTCTGGTAGCGCCTGCTCCCTGGTCGACCCTGCTGGTAGTGCAACCTGAGAAAGGGTGGAGACGGGGGCTAGCTATGGGCTAAGGGGGCTGTTGCTCATGGGCTTTGGCTCTCTGCCTTCCAGGGAAATGAGATCAATTTTGAGAAAAGGAGTGAGGTGAGCAGCTGTGGCCTCCCCGTGCGGAGGGTGGGGCTGTGGCAATCAGAGACTCCTCCGGGGAAGACCTTCTCTGGCCCGATGCCTTGGGCCTTGCTTTCCTTGGGAGAGTTCGGCACCCAGAGCTGGGAAAGCCGTCCCATTGGTGCGTGGGGGAAGGGGCTGGCACCAAGGACACCTTCCTGCAGGAGGAGCTATTTCAAGCCAACTGTGAGAACGAGCAAGTCCTGCACGGAATTGGAGGGAAGGAGGGTTCCCATGTGGGCCAAGACCCCAGACCAGCTCCTTGACCCTCTTCTCACCTGTCTGAGTCCCCAGCACGGTCCCCCACCCAGGCCCCGTCTGCATCATGTCCTTTCTCCCAGGAATTCAAAGTCACCGAGCAGATCTTCCTGCTCCAGGAGGCAGTCCATCTTTACCACATTGAGGCTGAGGAGCGATTTGGGGCCTGGTTCGAGGCCATGGAGCCCCTCAGCGAGGATGAGAGGTGAGGCGGGGCAGGAGTTGGTGAGGGCAAGGCGGACTCTCTCTGATGGCCAGCTCCAGGGAGCCCGTGCCCGTGGCTTCCGGGTCAGTCCCGGGGCTTGTCGCATGGTCACCCGTGGGGCCCTGGGACTCCAACTGCTGGCCGTCTCTGGGAGGGTCACCTGAGGTGTGGCTCCCGGTAGCTGAAAAGTCCCCTCTGTCCTTTAGCTACAGCCTGTCCTGCCACCTGGAGCCCCCACAGGAGAGGGCCGGCAAGATGCGCCGGTTTTTCCTGCCCAAGAAGAACCGCGCGTCTCTCAGCTCAGGGCTCGGTGAGTGTCCAGACAGGCAGGGACTGAAGCCAGGGGCTCCGGAAAGCTTCGGGCTAAGCACGGGCCTAGGGAGATGGACAGCCGGCACGGGGATCCCAGCTCCACTGCTGACCAGGCCTGTGAGGGACAATTCCCTTGACCTTTGTGGGACTCAGCTTCCTCTTCTGTGAAATGGGTGAAGCGAAATGCCAGCTCCCATGTCAGGGACAATGGGGTAGTGTTGACTGAACACTCAGGACAAGGTTTGGAGCAGAATGCAGTGGGGCTGAGGTGTTGGGCTGGGATACTGGTGTGACCCCCCCAATCATCAGTGTCTTCTCTTCAGTCACCAGACCCCTGACGCAGAACCCAGCAACAGTGGCAGATCCCGGTCCTTCCAACAGCTCGAGTGCAGCCTGCTCTTCAGCGGCGGGGACGCGGCTGGGAAACACGCGGGGCCCCAGGCCGGCTCCTCCCATGCTGATGGGGAGAAGAACATTCTAAGCCTTTTCCTGGGAGCCCTGGAGCCCAAGAGGGAGGGGACGACCCCACCCCACAGGCCTGGCAGCTCCACCCCAGCGCCTGTTTACCACTTGGGAAGGGGCCGTATTTCTTTCGTGTTAGTAGTTAGTGCTAGTTTTGAATTTGATGTTAAAATCCTGTTTCTGTTCCAGCCTGCGAGTCACGGTCTGGTTCTTTCCCCTCCTGTGCTCGTGTCAAGGAGACACAGACTCTCGCGTTCCTCCTGGAATGAAGAAATCTTGCAGGGTCTCGGCTTATTGTATGTGAGAGAAGGGAGAAGGGCCAGGCCCCTCCCTGGATACTGAGGGACACCTCCGCGCCCCCCCTTACTCAGAGGACGGCTTCATTTCAGTGTGGTTCACGTGGGCCAGGAGCAGAGACAGCACCCAGAGCTCCTGGCATTTAGAGGGTGGAGGTACTTTCACAGGCAGAGCAACAACCACTGGAATGCGGGTGTCTTTAAAATGGCACGGGCCAGCACCACGACCTGCCCCAGGACAGTGGCTGCTTTTCCACCCCTTTGGAGGAGAGGCCACGTTTTCGGCTTCTCTTGTGGAGGTTCCTCTTCACCAGATGTTAGGAACTTGTCGTTTTCTAATGAGGCTCTGGACAGCAGCAGCTCTAAGTGCAGAGAACGATGTAAAAGCTCAAAACGTGCATGTGGAGGGTCAAGGCCGGAGAAGGTCATGTGCAGATGGACTAAGGGCAGGCAGGACCCTCCCTCCCCCGGCCCCTCTGGGGGCTCCATGTTCACCCTTCACCTGGATTGGAATCCTCTGGGATCCTGGTCCACGGCTCTGAATTCCTTTCCCTGCAAGTTTGGTATCCAGGGGGACAGATCTGTGATGCAGCTTTGAAGGCTACATCTGGGCATCCTTCCCGACGCATCACTGCTCCTTGTCCACCAGGATTTCCTGCCTCCGTGCACTTCCTTCTGCAATTCTTGGAAGGGCAGAAATTCCCTCGAATGCCTCGGCCTCTCTGTCCCGTACCTCGTGGCCACTCCTCCCTGGCAGGGTCTGACGGATCACGGGTGGAGTCTGCTTTGCAAACATTAGATACCCTAATCCTGGCCAAAGAATGACCTATACTCTCCCTCGCTGCCCAGGGTGACATCTGGGCCCCTGTGGTTCTGAGGTGTGTGGTCTCAGGCAATCACCTGTTCACACACTCAGGCATGTTGTTTCTGACTCATCCTAACGGGGCAGGAGGACCTGAGCCTATAAACCATGCAGCCCCTCGGAGGGCTGTGTTCTCTTGCCCAGCCTTATGCTCCGTTTATGGTGTGGGTGTGAACCTTTCCCGTTGGAAGCTTTCAGAGATGAGTCGTGAGAGGAGGGTGGTTGAGGGGTCCAGCAGGGAACGCAAGCAAACGGATGACGGGTAAACACAGCCTGACAAAATTAAAACACTTAAATGGTTCCAGTCTGGTGGTGAGCAGACACTGCTCCGAGCTCACTCCAAGAACCCACCCGGTGACCAGGAGCTAGAGGGTTACCACCTGGCATTTTGAACGCCCCCCCCCCACCCCACCCCGGGAAAGACCCTGTAAGACTAGGACCACAGGAAGTGCTTGGCCCTTCTGAGTTCTCCCCTCCTTTCTGATGGCTGCAAGTGTCACCCAGACACACAGCAGCGTGAACCCTGCCAGGGAGGCCTCCTCAGTACGGCCAGCAGCTGAGGAGAAATGCTGGTTCCCAGCAGCCCAGGCCCTTCTTGGTATGGCACAGCCATCCAGGAAGGTGACTTTCTAAATGGAAGCCGGAGCCGGCTGTACCTTCCCGCCACAGAGAAAGAGAAGTGCCAAGTCCCAAGGCTAGTGCAGGCCCAGGAGGAAGACACCGTGTCCAAGGGGTTTCCCTCACAGGGCCGTGAGGCTCCTGAGAGCCGACCCTTTGGTTGCAGCGCTTTGTTTGTCATGAGCCTACCAGACGGCAGAGGACAATAACTCGCTGCCTCTTTGGGCTTCCAATGGCCAAAAATGAACTGATCGCCAGCAAAAAGAGGCCCACATGTGCAGCACCTGTATCTCATCAGTCTTTATGTTACTTTGATATAAATTTTAGAGAGAGAGCTATATATATATGTTCACTCACACACAAATATATCATGCACTCTAACTTATTCCAAACAGAATCAAGAAATAATACTCATACTCCTCAAATGCACGGTTTTGCAGCTGGTTCCCTCTCGGTAGCTGGTATTTATAAGCACCTTCTTCCAGGACCCATTTCATCTTCCCTTCGCCCTCCACAAACCCCGCGGCTGGTCATGGTGCTCTGCCTGGTTAGGGGACCATAACCTGCCTTCCTGAAGGGTCTGGGTCATGGCAGTCCTACCTGGATTGGATTCTGCTCATTCCCTGGGGACTTCAAGCCCAGGACGTGCTAGCCCACAAAACGCGGTCAGGAATCTCCTGAAGTCCACACGTGGGCTTCCTCCTCTCCAGGCTGAGGAGCAGAGGGAAGCCCGAGTCCCAGAGGAACACGAGGGCTCCAGACAGTGTCTGCTTTGCATGTCAAGATGGAGAAAACTCAGGGGAAACTCTGAGGGTGAAGCAAGGCAGTCCGTTGTCATCATTCTCTGCACTGAATCCACCCAGACGGTTCCAGCAGAGGCTCCACAACAAGCAGCCCCAAGCACCCAGGCGGGAGGCCGGCTGCGCTGTCCTGCCTGGGCTTGCCCAGTACATGCATGGTCTACATATTTTGCAAATGACCACAGCTGAAGATGCCCAAGGGCTAAGATTCACCCTGAGCTAACATCCATTGCCAATCTTCCTCGGTTTTTTTTTTTTTTTTCGCTTGAGGAAGACTAGCCTTGGGCTAAGATCTGTGCCCATCTTCCTCTATTTAACACGTGGGATGTCTGCCACAGCATGGCCCGATAAGCGGTGTGAATGTCCACAACCGTGACCCGAACGTGCCAATGCCGGGCCTCCAAAGTGGAGTGGGCCAGTTTAAGCCCTGCGCCACCCTAGGTTATTTTAACACATCACTCTCAGAAACTGATAAATCTGTCACGTGAAGGTAAGCAATTCTAAAGAGGATTTCCATAATACTGCAAGCTCCATCCCTCCAATAGACAATCAAGTCCTAACAAGCAGCGGTTTATTGTCACGTTGCTGATGCCGGAAAAGGTCTCTGTTGACAGCACGATCCCTCAAAGGCCTTGTCCATTTCTGTGAATCCAATTTCCAGCACATAGAGATCTAAAGATTGAGGCAAATGTGGTCTTTCCTCCTTGCAACTCTGAATTAACATGCAATAAAGAGCAGAAAAATGGAGACCTGGAAGCAGACCTCTTATTTGAGAACAGAGATATACCAGCGCTTTTGAAATGATCTTTGGAGTCTACCGGAGTATTGCACAGAAGGAATGATCCATTCCGACTAGGTAGGTTTTACTGTGTCGCTGTGAGGGCGACAACGGAATCATCCCGCGAATCGGTAACTCTCTGTGACTTTCAAGCGCAGATAAATAATATACTTCGGAAAGGAAAATGCGAGAGCACCGTGAAACGGAAAGCCCTCCTTGCTCTACTCAGCTGAAATCCAGTCTCTCCTCCACAAGAAATCCCTGTCTATGCTTCCTACGTCCCACAGAGGAGTTTAATAAAAGAAAAGGATTGGTATGTCTTGAAGTTGCAAGAGCTCAAGCAAGAAAACGTGGGACCCTTCAAGGAGACGTCAGTGAAGTGCCGGGCTCCATCTCAGGGGCACCAGCGTCTCCTCTCTTTCCTGGTGCTGTCAGCACATCCTTCTTGGGCGCTCACTTTCTCTGCCTGGCTGCTGAGCCTGTCCACAATCGCTCTCTCCCGCCCTCTTCCCCGTCCCCTCCTGTTTGCTCAGATCTTCCACAGTCACCAGCAATTGTTGGCCGTGGAGCTATGGGATGCCCAGACCAGTTCCCAGAATCATCTCTGCCAAATCTGAGGAAGGGCAGGGGTGTGTATGGGACTGGACGGGGCACCCCATGCGAGCGCACCCCGCAGGAATTCACCTCTGCTGCAAGGTGCAATTTTGCAAGGCTACGGCAAGTTCCAAAGGGCTTGCCACTTCTCTCCTGCCAGCAGACCTGTTGGGGCTGGTGCCACGTGCTCTCCCAGCGACCCCTCACTGCTGGGTGGGATGGCATTCTAGTAACTGGCCTTCTGAATATGTAACTGCGCATCCTCAAAGAGATGGGAATTCTTAATCCGGGCTTTGGTTTGGGTTGATTCCCACGATCACGCAGCTTCCTCTGCGAAGACTTGACCATCATCACTTCTTTTCCTCTCATCCTGTAAAAGTAATCATGAAACTGGACCCAAATGAGAAATGAAGCATGGCTTCTTAGGACAATTATCTCAGTTTCCCTATACTTCCACCCTTCCTCTCTCCCTCTGGAGCTCTTCTGACCTGTGTCCCAGGACATCGTCAAGCAGATTTGGGTCAAGGACAGAAAGCTCAAGGTCAAAACTCAGGACTGCTCCAGATCAGTTTTCCTCCCCCGTCTCGTAACACCCCCTCCTTGTTTCAGTGTGATTTTATTCTCTTTTATTGCTCTTGCCATTCTCACCTGTGCAAGTCCTGGCACTCTCTCTGAGGACACGTGATCCCCCAGCTTACTATAGATCCCAATTCCCATCCTTTCTGTGTTTTCTGACTATTCCTTTGGTTAACCCATTGGCCAGTTGTTGCTCTTAGCCTCTTTAGGGTCTAAATCAATTGTGACATTATCAACTACCCCACTCTTAGCGACTCACTCCCAGGTCCTGATATTTACATAACCCAAACGATCATGTTCACAACTAAATAAGTTAGAGTCCAGCCCCATGGCTGAGTGGTTAAAGTTGCGTGTGTTCTGCTTCAGGGGCCTGAGGTTTGCGGGTTCAGATCCCAGGTGCAGACCTACTCCACTCATCGGCCACGCTGTGGAGGCATCCCACGGACAAAGGAGAGGAAGACTGGCACAGATGTTAGCTCAGGGTAATCTTCCTCCTAAATAAAGAAATAAACCCTTCAGAAAATGTATTCATCCACCACAAATTCCTGATTTCCAATATGTCTTCAAACATTCATACAGAAGATACCTGTTCCTTCAGATCGGAAGTGATGCCAGATCACCATGTCCTCACTTTAATTTCCTCGTGGACCTGTCAGTCCTACATTCCACGGACTGTGATCTCAATAATTTCCTTGAAATAATCAAAAATTCCTTACCACTCGTCTTATTTGTGTTGTAAAACTGGAAACCCGGGAGATCCTGATTATCTGCTTTGCCATTCTACTGCTAGTCTTATGATAACTGCTGAAGAAAAAGCACACAACACGATATTTTGTCATCACCATAAAGACAAAATCATCTGCATCAACTGGGAAGCATCCATAATGCCTGGACATTTTTTTTTCTTTTTTCATCTCTCGGGTCAATAGCAAAAACACCAAGGCACTCAGTTAACCAATGGGCAAAGGAGTAGAATAGCCATTTTTCCAAAGAAGACACACAAATGGCCAACAGCCACATGAAAAGGTGCTCAGCATCACTAATCTTTAGGGAAATGCAAATCAAAACCACAAGGAGATATCACTTGACACCGGTTAGGGCGGCTATTATCAAAAAAAGTAGAGGTGACAAATGTTGGTGAGGTTGTGGAGGAAAAGGAAGCCTTGCAACTGTTGATGGGAACGTAAACTAATACTGTAATGATGGAAAATAGTCTGGAGGTTCCTCTAAAAATTAAACCTAGCGTATAATGTAGCAATCTCACGGTATTGTGTTTTGTACTTCAAATTTCTAACAGAGTATATATTCTGTTAAGTGTTCTTAAAGCAAAATAATGATAATAGTAAAGGGGGTGGGAGAAAACTTTGGTAGATGATGGATATGTTTATGGCCTCGATGGTGGTGATGGTCTCATGGGTGGACACTTATGTTCAAATTCATCAAGTTGCATACGGAAAAGTATGACATCATTACCGATTCTTCTGCACCTTAAAACACAACATGTCCTCATCCAGAAAATGAATATTGACTACGTCTGGGGACAGACGTTAGTTAGACTTATCGTGGTGATTATTTCACGATACATGCAAATCATTATATTGTACAAATGAAACTAATATAAAGTATATGTCAATTATACCTCAATTAACAAGCGCACACATCATACAAGACTATTTGAACACTGTAAACGAGTTCAGTGAATCCCTGAAAAAATCCCATCCCCAAATGTCACAGGAAGCAAGGAGGATGAAGTAAGATGGAAAGTTGTTGTGCAAAGCTGCATGCAAATTAAAATCCTTTAAGTTGCGTTCAGCTGCTGTCACTGCAAACCAAGACAAGCATGGACAGTCCTTGGTGAGTCAGCTTCCGGTCAGCTCTTCCCCAAGGCCCGGCAGTCATGCGCCCCTCCCCTAGTGGGTCACTCTGCTCTGTCCTCCAAAGTGGCCAGCAGGAAACCCTGGTAAGATTCTGGAGGACAGCCGCTTTCTATCCTAGATACTCACGTTTTAACAGACACTCGAGATGAAATGTCAAGACTTAAAAGCATAAGTGTCTATTTGTGTAGTGTAGGGTATAAGGGAAACCATAGGAGGTCTTTTCAGCATCTCTCAACTCATAATGCAAACATAGCCCTGTCTTCAGAAGGACCGTCCTTGGTCTTTGGTGCAGAGTAGGGCATGTCGCAGGTGGCACGAAGGACAGGTTGTAGCAGCACTATCCTCACTCCAACAGAACTATCTCACTGGACATGACCCCGTGGGTCTCCAAAATAAGTTACTGAACATAAAGAAAAAAACCTTTCTTGAGAGGGGCAATTTTACCGATCAAGGGAAAACTTCTGAATTTTCGCATCTTATAACAAATAAATGATATGTCCTATTCTATCCTAATGAGGTAGCATGGGTACTTCCATAATAAATACTTTTCATTTTCAGTTCAAACATGCTCAGCTGCTTTCAAAAACCAAAAAACCAAAACAGAAACCCAGGCATGTAAAATTAAGTGTTTTAACTTGATAAAGTACTAACACAGCAGTGGCTTCTAAGGGAAGAGCTTTCAAACGAAATGATCATTTTTGGTAATGACCGTAGAAGATGGTGCTATCGCTGTGAAAGGATGGAACCAATCCAGAACGAGCCAGCTTTTGATTAAGGACAACGGAATTGAATCAGATGCCAGAAATACTCACTTGGAAATCAAAGTCCCATCATCATCCCTGGAAGCATTTCTGGAACTTTCCCTTTGGACACAAATTTTTGTCTTCCAAAGGAGCAGACATAATACAGAGCAAATAGCAGACAGAGGAAGATGAGTCCCAGTTTGCCAGGCACCAAAAGGGAATTAGTGGCCCTGAGTCACATCTCTAGGAGCCCCACTGGGTGAGGGCTTTCACCAGGACCACACATGTCCACTCAGCAAGGGGAGTCCTCAGGGATGTTCACCTTACTCCCCAGCCCATCGAAACTGAAACAAGACAACCCAGAGAGAGAGAGAGAGAGAGAGAGAGCACATGTTAAATTCAATGAGTTGGGGGGCCAGCCCCACAGCCACGTGGTGGAGTTCCCGTGCCCCGCTTCAGCAGCCCAGGGTTCGGATCCTGGACAGGGACATGGCACGGCTCATCAGGCCATGCTGAGAGGGCATCCCACATGGCACAACCAGAAGGTCCTACAACTAGGATACACAACTATGAACTGGGGAGGGGAGGTTGGGGAGAAGAAGAAGGGGAAGAAGAAGAAAAAGATTGGCAACAGATGTTGGTTCAGGCGCCAATCTGGAAAAGAAACAAAAAAAATCAAATGAATTGCTCACGTAGGGCACGCAAAGCGTCTAACTGTGAGGTGAAACAATGGAAAAACAAACTTTCTGGCCTCCTGGCAGGAACCTTGTTCTTTAATGAGCACAGGCCTCGTGCTTCACTGTCTCATCCCCTGGGATGATGCTGTTTGGTGCGACAGAGGATGAACTTTCCCTGCAGAGGTCAACATGCATTTGTTTTTATAAAATCAGGATTCTGCTCTCTACTTTCATATCTCAGTTGTCAAATATCCACTGTGATTATAATCATTTTACTATTATTTGAGACAATTTCAAAGGTTACACAATATGCAATCAAAAGAATGTCCTAATTTGTTCCACAGTGGCCTGAAGGGAAAGTCACCAGACAACAGGCGGGGAGGGAAGGCTTACTTCAGCAGCAGTTTGAACAAAGGGATCTCGGAGGACCTGACGTTTTGAACTGAAACGGAGTATAGAGTAGGAATACGTGTGTGGATCCTGGGGCGGAGATGAAGGGTGACTGCTCAGTGTGCTGGCAGCAGCAGTGCTTGTTCTGTCAGGTGGTTCTGAGAGTTTGCGTTAAACATCACTCCCTGGATGTCAACTGTAGTCATCAGACGAGATCGGAGACCGAGAGGTGAAGGGGTGTCTAGTTGGCGAGGGGGAGTTAACAGCTTCCGTTGGAAATATGTTTGCTTAAGGTGCCTATAACATACACCTGGAGCATTATAGCTCAGAAATAAGATCTGGACGTGGTTTTTAGACATCGCCATCATAGAGATAACAGTGGAAGGCATTGAAGCAATAGAAGAAATGCACAAGAGTACTGAGACAACGTAGGGTCAATGGAGAGAATAGGGCTCACATTGAGTCCTGAGCTTTCGCAATAGTGCTGTGTGAGAAGGACCCTGTGAAGGACACCAGGGAGTGTGAGCTGGTTCACAGGCAGTCAGGAGCCTGAGATGTCGAGAAACGGAGGACAGGGAATCATTCCAAAAGAAAATCGTGGCCCGGTTCTGCGTTTGTTCCAAGTAATAGAAAGATGCAGAAACACTCTTTGGATTTAATTATGGGGAGATAGCTGTGATATTATCAAGATTGATTAATACACAGACCATTGTCTGAAGTGTGGGGGAGTGAGGAGCTGGTAATTCCATGAACACTGATCTTTCAGCTTCATTGTGAAGGGGAAGGAAGACGTGGGGCGAGAACTAGAGAGAAATGGGTTCAGGAGAGGCTGTTGTTTCAACAATGAAGAGATTGAATGAGTGAAAGGAATTCGATGGGGGAGGGGAGGGGAGATTGCTAGCAGAGAACATGACGTTTGGAATCAATAATAAAACTTCTCTAGAGAGGAGGAAGAAGGGAGACAATTAGGCTAAACCAAGGATCAAGATGAATTTTCAATGGAATCAGGAGAGGAGTCATTGATGGTTAAGAATGGTGGGATATTTGTAGACTTTGCGGCAGTGAGCTCAAGTATTTCTTGTAATGATCTAACTCATCAACATAGCAGGAGATGACCCCCTTGGTGGAAAGTGAGGGGAAAGGCAAGAAGTTTTTAGATTGGAAAGGCTCGGTGAAGGTCTGAACTGTTTCTGAAGCCCGGAAGGACGCACCAACTATCACGGCGCCGTAGGATGTAAAGGGAAGGAAAAGGAGGACATGTCGCTTCTCTCCTGTCAGGATGTGTGTCTGCTGGCACAGCCTGAGCCAGCAGCTGGGATGGCTGCTTTGTGTCCTGAGAAAACAGGGTCCGAGGTGGAAACCTACACCGAGGACCGGGCCGGGCAGTTCTACGGGAGATGTGCAGTGACATGTGGAGAGCCCGCGCTGCTCAAATCACAGCCTAATGTGCTAATGACATCTGAATCCCCCAATACACAAACACGCACTGTGGTAATGTCTGGTAACACCAGCTAAATTGACAGGAAAAATGTCACAGCTCAGTGTCATAAGATGGACACTGAGCATCCTGGCTGCTAGAGTATTTCGGGTCTTCGTTGTTGTCAATCTGGATGTTTCAGACATGCATCTCTCTTCTCACCACTGAGACTGTGCCTGTCGCCTCCTACTCAACCTCTGAGGCCCCACTGCGATGCCGTCGTCTTCCCTGACGCTTCCTCCTTGGCTGGTTCACCGTGTGCTCTCTGTGCTCCTGACGGTTTGCCCCTCTTTAGAGCTCTTTGCACGTGGACCCAGAGTTATTTCTTTACCCTGCATCTTTCTGGCTGGTTTGTGAGCAGGGTCTGTCTCTTATTCATCTTTGCAGCTCTGTTCTTCCACACAAGAATGCCAGCAGAAGTTGAGGGACATACCCTAAAGGGAAGACTTAGTGATTGTATTATTGGCGGTACTTTGATGTTTTGTTTTGATTTTGGTGAGGGTGCTAGAGGGTGGACTGCCAATCAGTGACAGTCCCAATCGCTCAGTGCTCAGCTTATTATTTTGACTTGAATTTTACTAATGAGTTTGTGTCATTTACTCAGTATACAACATGCTTGATTGGGCTAAATGAGGAGAATTCCATAACTCAGGACCTGCAGGGAGGCTGATGCATGCACAGCAATCTGCAGTACTGTCCCCAAAGTGGGATTACACAAGTCTGGGCAAAGTCCTCGGAGGACCAGGAGAGGGGGCCCAAGGAGGATGTGGTTGAAAACCAGAACAGTGATGACATCGCTTCACATTTTGCTCCCTTGACACCCTCAGACCTCAGGGCTTTGCTGTCTATGATCATTCTCAGAGTGCTGGGAAGCCCGTTATGTATCGCACTACTGCCGTCCCCACTACTGTAGATTTTGGTAGAGTGTTTACCTTGGCTTTGATTGCGTCTCTACAGAGCCAGCCACCTGGTGGTCTGCTCATGTCGGGTCACACTTGATATTTAGCCTTTTGTGGTCAGAGACAGCGCTGTCCTGTGTATTCATTCCTCTGGGGCCTAGAACACAGCAGGTGTCCAATCACTAGGTGGAAGGCATCCATCCTCATAGAGCCTTCAACTCTGTGCTTTGTAATTATCGACTTTAACAGAAAGATTTGAAAGTACAGTGCTTCGCAGTAATTTTCTGATATTGTCAAGAAAGACTGTCCCATCAAGAATATGAAGCGTATCTTTATGAAGTGTCTTTACTTGAATGGGGATTAAGTTGGCTGCCCTGGAGACATTTTCCTGTCATTTCTGTTCGTCTACTTGCTAGTTGCATTGTATCTTTGATAAGTACTTTCTCAAGATATTGAGCAGTGTTTGCTAAATCTTGACTTCTGTTTCTTTTATAGATAGTCACTGATGATTTTCTCCCATTCCTATCGGTCCAAAACTCTTTCATAAAGAACAGATTTGAGTATCTTCTTATTCACTGTGGAGGCTTTTGTGGTCATGATGTATATCTCATAGACTAGACCTCAGGGATATGATGCTTTTGATTAAAGATGAGTATTTATTATATTATTATGGTGTATGTAGGAGGAGAAAAATTGAGAAGGAGTGATGGTTTTCAGTTTCTCAGGTATGTGTGTATATATATATATATAAACATATATATTGAAAATTTTGGGGGCCGGCCCAGTGGCACAGTGGTTAAGTTTGCACGTTCTGCTTCTCGGCAGCCTGGGGTTTGCTGGTTTGGATCCCAGGTGCGGACATGGTACCGCTTGGCAAAAGCCATGCTGTGGTAGGCATCCCACGTATAAAGTAGAGGACGATAGGCACGGATGTTAGCTCAGAGCCAGTCTTCCTCAGCAAAAAGAGGAGGATTGGCAGTAGTTAGCTCAGGGCTAATCTTCCTCAAAAAAAAAAAAGTTTCTTAATAATGAACGTGTTACTTTTTAACTCAGGATAAGATAAAATTTAAAAAAAAGAAGCTTGTTTATGATATAAAGGTGGAGTTGAGAACTGGGATATAATGCAGGTAAGTCATACCCAATGGAATTTACTGCAGAGCCGTGTGTTTTCATCCCTCCATTGACAAGGTGGACATTCACGCGGGTCCAAGTCAGGCTGAGTTTGCCTGGTGACCAGCTCTTTCTTCTGACCATCACCTCTGGGATGTGAGTTGCTGTCAGTGGCCCTGCTGTGGGGACCAGGGCCGGTCACAAGGTCTGCTGCAAGCCCAGGAGAGTCCCCAGTGATCCTGCTCCAGGGCCAGAACATCAGCATACCGGTGACTCCGTGTGGCTTTGTTTCCTGGGTGTATCTTGTAGGTAGCCTTGTAGACTCATCGGGTCATATTCTGATCCCTGGAATCTATGACCACGTGGCTCCTCTTACTGAAGAGGAAAAAAAAAATGTACGAAGCCATTGACCTGGACCTAGAAGAATACCGGAATAGCAGCCAGGTTAAGAAATTTCTGTTTGACACCAAGGTATGATCACAAGTTGATGGATAATCTGAACAAAGAATGATGGTAACAAATATTTTCCCAAGGCTTAATTTACTGTGTCCTGTTTATCTGCACATCTTAGAACTGAAAGCAGATGTTAATTCCAAGGGGGACTTTCACTTTCAAGGCCACTTCCCTGTGGTCTAGATCAAGCAGACCTTTATCTGGGGTCCCACTGGCACCGGACTCAGGCACCTAACCGTGGAGCAATTGCTCATTTCACAGATGCGTTTTTCCAAATCAGTTTTCTGGACTCAATCCCAAGCCGGCCTGCAGCCGGTGAGCTGGGCTCCCTAACTGTTTAAAGATTGAGGATAGTCTGAGGTTATTCCAGCTCCATGACCCTAATTGTTCATTTTTCTAGACAAAACCAAGAGACTTAGGGGCTAATCTGTAGACTGCCACGTCACTGCTGCCTTGGTGTAATAAGTAGACCCAAAGCCGAAAGCGTTACTGGCAAATTTAGATTTTTTCCTTTTCCCTTCTCCTCCTCCTCCTCCTCCTTTCTAAAACGCTTGCCTGCTAGGGTGTTTGCTAGCTATGGCTGGTTCCTGGGGGAACAGCCAAGAGAGGGAGAAGCATGCAGAAGAGAGCGATAGAGTTTCTTATCATGAAGTGTAGCTCTTCCTCAGACTAGCTCTACAGCGGCCATAGCAAGATTGAAAACTGGCTCAAACATCTGCAGAGTTCTTTGAAGCCTTCTGAAAAATAAAATACATTTAGCACACAAATTATCATCGCAATGACTGGGATAGAAATTTATAACTGAACCCAAGTTTCTGAAAGGGCCCCTTTGCCATCTAGTAACTGCAAACTTCAGCGACGAGGGGCCCTCGCCAATGGGAGTGGCTTGGGCAGGCGAAGGCAGCAGAGATCTCGTGTCCTGAGGGGAAAGTCCACTTGTACTGTTTGTCCAGACATATCTAAGTGAGGCGATAATTAACTTGCCATTAACCGTGTCACAGATGTACAGAAATTGGTGATGCAAGCAATACAATTCAACTGAGTTTTAATTAAACATTCTTTCATATAATAAAATACTTTTATTTCAATTTAGGAGGAAATTCTAATGCACCTATGGAGGTACCCATCTCTTTCTATTCACGGGATTGAGGGCGCCTTTGAGGAGCCTGGAGCTAAAACAGTCATACCTGGCCGAGTTGTAGGAAAATTTTCAATCCGTCTAGTCCCTCACATGAACATGTCCGTGGTGGAAACACAGGTAACAAACGTGCATTGTTCTTCTGTCCAGCAGCGCCGTTCCTGAGAGCCACATGCCACACAGTAGTGAGCAACTCAGTTGTTAGCATTGAAGTATCACTTTTTTCCAATACAGAAGGGACTGGAACAAATGTCAAGAAACCAACAGGATTTTTGTTCAGTAAAAATCTCTTCCCTCAATTATATGCAATTACAGTCATCAGACAAATAACCATTTGGAGTTGGAGTGATGGGAAATTTTTGAAAACTAAATGGTGCATAAAAAGGCAAGATGGGTTTTACACACAGACGGAGAAGCTACTTGTCTACGGCTGGACTGAGCCGGAAAATCTTTACCCCCAGCGTTGGTTCGTCCATGATGTCTGAAATGAACCCCCTGAAAGCAGCCACCTTAATGAAAATGTTTGTGTCTGGAAGGAGGTGCGTGCCTGAAGTATCGACCTATCATCAGTGTACCTCAAGTTGCACAGAAGGTAGACTCTGAAGAAGGGAGCTCAAGGAATACCTCGGCGCCCTCTCTCCATCCACTGTCCGCTTTTATCGTCGTCTTAGCGCTAATTACATTCTCAAAGATCCTCCTTCCCCTCTGCGTCCCTCCGTCTTTTTGTTTCCATCTTCCTCCCTCCTTCCCTTTCTGGATGGACTGTTCCTCCTCCTCACAGCACACACTTTACATGAGCGCAGGACGGTCTTCGTCTTGCTCACAGCTATGTCCCAGCACCTAGAACAGTTCCTGCCACGTGACAGGTGTGCCTTAAATGTTTGTCGAAGGGATGAATATTTCAGAGTATGGAGTTTTTCTCTGGTGGATTTCCATAATGGCAACCGGAATGGAGCCCAGGGGAGAGAGAAAGATGCTGTCAATGAGCCTCCTTCACAGCTTAGCGTGAAATTGCTCCCACTTTTTGGAAATTTCCAAGTGTGTAATGTTCCCAAAATATTCCTTAAGATACTGATAAGTCCAAAAAGAGGGATATTCAAATTGAGAAGTTCTACTTGTGTTGTGTTTCATAATTACCTCAAACATTCATCATATTTGTATTACCCACAATATCATTCAAGGTTTCATAATTACCCAAATTCATAATAAGCCGACATTAACAGTGAGACACTGTGGTCGGGGAGGGGTGGGGACGGGAGGGGGGATTGGGGGGTCTCGGGAGGGGTGGGAGTGAGAGCAAGCATTCCTCACACTGGGCGCAGCTCTCCGTCCTGGAGACCCGGCTCACTCCGCGTCCTCCCTCTGGAAGAGCTGAGGGAAAATCAGAACGCTTGAATGCGTCAGCTTGGGATTCCAATCAGTTTCTTGATACAAGGCTATGAGAGCTACTCAAAATTTTCTCTTACAACTGAAAATGTTACCTTTAGGTAAAGCAGCATCTTGAATATATATTTTCCCAAAGAAATCGTTCCAACCAGATGGTTGTTTCTATGGCACTAGGACTACACCCATGGATCGCAAATATTAAAGATAATCAGTATCTTGCAGCAAAAAGAGCCATCAAAACAGGTTAGACTTATGCTATTTTGATTGCTGGTTTACACTGGGAACAAGGGGTGGTACCCGGTGGGGCTGTAGATAAAGCAGACACTTTTAAAACTTCACTGTGGACTCTCCTTTTATATGGGCTGCATTACTGACGGTAAACGGTGTGGTTCAGGGCTCTTTACACACACTGTCTCATGAATCCTCCCAACAGCCCTCCCCGGGGTGCAGATTAAGGCGAGAAGAGATTAAATAATTTGCTGGAGGGCACTCAGCTAGAAGTAGCGAAGCCAGGGTTCAAACTCACGTTCTGGAGACCTGAATTTGGGGGAAAATGATGGACTTGGAAACCTCCCAACCCTCCTTCTGCAAAACTCATGGAAATATTGGCCGATACATAAAAACTTTTAAAAGCACAGCTGAACTTGCACGAAAGTAAAGGAAGTCCTCTGGGGTTAAAAATGAAGAAGCTAAACTGTAGTGGAGCGAGCAAGCTGGCACCGGGCTGCCCTGTGGGGACTTGCTCTTCCCGGTCACAGAGCTCTGGGTTTAATGGCCTCCAGACCTCCTTGGAGCACTAACTCTCTGCATCTATGAGTACAAGGGACACAGACGTCAAAAATTAGAGGACAAGTCCAACACCGAGAGCCATACTTCTCTACACAATCATCCCCACTGCCCTCAGTTGTAGCAGTATTTTACCAGTAAAATTTGGGGGTGAAGAAAAGAGGAAGAAGAGTTAGGAAGTTAAATGGAATGCCAGCTGAAGAGAGATGTGTGATTGAAATGTCAAATTCAACAGTAAAGACATGAAATACAGGAAAATGCAGGAATGCATAAGGCACCTTTTTGTCTGTCTGTGTGCTAAACCAGTCCTGCCAACAAAGGACAGTCGTCTGCCACATAATGAGTTTTTCGTCAACAACGGACTGCATGTATGACAGTGGTCCCATAAGATTAGCACCATATCACCTAGGCGTGTGGTAGGCTATACCACCTAGGTTTGTGTGAGTACACAACAATTAAACCATCTAACAATTAAATCACCTAACGATGAATGTCTCAGAATGTATCCTGTCGTTAAGCAATGCACGAGTGTACATCATCTTTATTCACATTCACGCCTTGCTCTGTGGATCCAGAAGACACGGCATGTTCTCTTTTGTGTCTTCATTTATTTTTCATTCCCACTCCATCTCTGGCAACTTTCCCTATAGCCTAGAAGGTTTCAACTCATCTCTTTCTAGACCCCAGGATATCCATTAAAACTGTTTCCTGGGATACCTTGAAAGTTGAGTACAAACACTGCAACATTCAGGTGAAAGTTGAGTACAGCGATTTATTCATATGTTGGTTACAAAAGAAACACAAAACACCAAAGAAATGTGTTCCTAATATTTAATATTAGTGTTTCTAATACTTAATTCGTGAAGCAACCATAAAAGTAGGTAGGTACATCTTCTGTGGTACTCTGGCCAAAAACACATGACCTCTTCCAATCGTGAAAAAACGTCAGATAAACCCAAACTGAGGGACATTTTACAAAACAACTGATCAGTACTCTTCAGCAGGGTCAAGGTCATGAAAGACAAGGGAAGACTGAGAAACAGTCACAGACAAGAGGAGACTAAGGAGCAATGACAAAATGCCGTGTGGGATTCTGCATTGGATCCTGGTACAGCAGAAGGGAAAGAGTGAAATTCAAATAAAGGCTGAGTCTAGTTAATAATATTATCCAATGTTAATTTCCTATTCTTGATAATTGTACAATAGTTATGTAAGATGTTAACATTAGGGAAAGCAGAGTAAGGAATATATGAGAACTCTCTCTGTACTACTTTTGCAACTTTTCTGTAAGTCTAACGTTACTTTAAAATATTATTTAAAAATATTTTTTGAAAGTAGATAATAGTAAATAAGGCAACCACAGTTTTCTTCTTGACTCTATTGACTATTTTAGAATATAAATTGCATGATATCAGGACGCTTACTTATCCCAGCCACCAAATTTCATGGTGGGAAAAAAAAAAAAAAAGAAAGAAAGATAAAGTGAACACGACATTTGCGGAGATCACTGGGGGTAGTCTTCTCATTAATTTATTCAATGCCTTCTTTTCCTGTGTTTCAGTGTTTGGAACAGAACCAGATATGATCCGGGATGGATCAACCACACCAATTGCCAATATATTCCAGGATGTTATCCAAAAGAGTGTGATGATGCTCCCGCTGGGCACTGTGGACGATGGAGAGCACGCGCAGAAGGAGAAAATCAACAGTGAGCAGGTTCTTGAGGGGGCTGATCTCTCAGTGTGCAAACCACAGGGTGTCCACATCAGTAACCTTCCGACATGCTGCATATTTTAGATTGAATTTATGTCATCAAATCTTCCTGTTTAAATTGTACACTACTTTTCCTCCATTATTTGAATGGAAATAACAGTTTCTCTTTATTTCTTCTTTTGTTAGGTGGAACTACATAGAAGGATCCCAATTATTTGCTGCCTTTTTCCTAGAGACGGCTAAGCTGCATTAACAACGACGGGAACCTTCCAGCTTACATCTGAGCTGCTGACATATCCCCTCTCTCACATCCCTGGACAGGAATAGAATCTAAATATCCAGAGAATTTCTGTCCAGTAAACAATATTTTCCCTCTTTAATACGTCTTTGGACATTTGGACCAGTAATAAACTATTTTAAAGGTAGAGACACTGGAAATGGCTTAATGTCTCTGTTGCACACCTCTCTAAAGTCACAGCTACCTTCAACAACTTGATTTCCCCAAGTCTGGCCCCAGTAGTCCCCGGACTGGACTCATTCTGCCCTTCCAGCACAAGGAGGGTTCTTCGATTAGACTTCTCTTGCCATTTGATTGGTGGAATTGCTCTAGTTTGCTGTGTCCTGAGGTGCTCAGGACACATAATCATTCATCCACTGACTGTCAGTACTTATGTCACCGTTGCTTTCACCACACATTCCTTTTATATTGTTAATAAAAACATTGGTCTACCCCACCGACTACCATGATTTCCCTGGGGGTTCATTTTCAGATGAGTTATTGAAGCGTGATACATATTCACTTCTTGCCTCCCCTTCACTTTTTCCTTTCTTGAAAAGTTTTGAAACAGAAATGACCAATATTCACACTCTTATGCCATTTGGGATTCCTTGTGAGAAGATGCGTCTATCTTTATTCTAAGCCTCTTTACCTTTGCTGTGAGTGACGCCAGCCCACCGCCCCTCCTGCATCCTGTTCTGTCTCACTACCCCATCGGGAGAGGCCACTCTCCCTCTGACACCTGCGCACGTGGAAATTCACCACAGCAGAATCAGCCCTGATGGAATTCTCTCACCCCGTTGGGATTTTACTCAGTGACTACATCTAAATTGTTCAAAGCTTTAAATAGCATCAATTTTAGACAGAGAACTGATCAACCTGACATCAGTAACACATCCCAAATTTGAAGCTGTCAGCTCAGGTTGCATTCATCAGTCATTTCAGTCGACCATCTTGTTTGGCTTGATTGGATTTGATGGTGTAAACAAATAAACAAAAGCACGTAAGTTTTCTACAGCTAAGTATAAGTAAACAAATCACTTCAGTCTTTATGAATTCACTATTTAAATAGCATTAATGGAGAAGAAGTTAAGGGTTTATTAAAAATGTTTCTCTTATGATTCCAAATAAAAACAAAGTGCCACACATTCCATCTCTTTGTGGGTGCTTGAAATGTCAGTTTTAAAGCTTGCTGCGTCATGTCTAAAACGGCTGGATCATGGGGCCAGCTTACCCTGCCTCTTGTCACAGAAACGGGACCCACCTGTGGCATCAGCCTCGCTGAGGCATCCATAAGGAGCCACTTCTTCTCTGGTGCTGGACAACATCAAGTCCTCTTGGTTAAATATTCGCAGGTGTTTGGTACTCGTCACTATTTAAGCACAGTCCATGCTCGCCAGATTTGGTTGAATCTTGTGAGGTTTTCGGATTCCGTGGACCTACCTGATGTATTTGGCAGAGGTCCCAAGGACTAACTGTACACGAGGTTTCTGACGCCAATTTATATTTTAACAAGGGTGTTCATAGTAGTCAATTAACAAAAGTTGGTTGTAAAATATAACCATTTCTGAGCAAGGGAACATCAGTTTTACCAAGTCACTAAATAAGAAGATGTATTTGCTGATCTGCATTCCTGCTGAATCTCTGAGACCTGCAGTGTCTTGGTCAATTATTCAGCTGCCACCAGGTGAGGAGAGGAGGAGGACGAATGAGGTCATTGAATCTAGGAGATTCCAACCCTGGGATGCCTGAGTCCAGAGCCGTGGTTTTCTGCCTCCCCGGGTCATGATGGGTCTCCCCAGCTCTCATTGATGGGTCCACGTTTTCTACCCAAACCCAAGCCATGTGGCTACCTGGGTCTTGCTGTGGTTTGGGAGCCAGATAGGAAGTATTTTCCGGATAGATTACATTCAGAGGGATGACAGAAATCCGCCCAGTGATTAGCCAGAAGACCAATTAACTAGTAATAAGAAGACAAAGAGGTTGGGGATAGAGAAATTTAAGTATTTGCTTTAAAAAATTTTACCAAAGAAGCATATGCACATGGATAAAGATGACCACCCAGTATACTTATTGGGAGTATATAGTGACATGATCAGGAGGGGACGTCATCGTATTGAAGGAGGGCAACATGTCAGGTTTGGGACTGTCCAGGTTTGGACTGTCAGTTAGATTTGGTAGATGCTCTTATGGAAGATAACGAGGACTGGGAATGTTCTTGGTTTTACGTTGTATTCATAAAAATAAACCTTGCGTGAGTGTGTGCTGGACAGTGCAAGAGCCCTGTGGTGACACACGTTCTCTGCACTTGCAGCTGGAGGAAGGCAGTCGGCCACAGACACACAAAGAACCTGGTCTGGGCTTCTTCTCGCTCCACATGTTCATTCCAGCGCATCCCTCCCTCAGCCTCTGTGTTAGCCAGACACCAGCCCAGCCCAGCGCAGCCCAGCCCCCTCTTCTGAGAACTGGACCCCGATCCTCCTGCATTTTTCATTAGAACCCGTTAGAATCCGAATTCGGCTCGTGGCTTCCTAGGGTCTGCGACTCTGAGGACCCCTGCTAGGAGCATCCAGAGGCTGTTCTCCTAACCCGGAGGTGCGCACGCGCCTGGCACAGCAGGAAAACCTCGCTCCGTTAGAGGAGGCCTCAGAGGCGCCGGGCATCGCTTGGGCCGGTGGAGGCGGAGGCCGGCCGCCCGGCCCGCAGGCCTCCGGCTCCCGCCCGGCCCGGGCGCGTCCGTTTCTCCCGCACCGCCCTCGGGGTTCTTTACCGCGGGCGGGCGAGCGAAGGGGTGGAGTGAGGAGGGATGGAGAGGGAGGAGGCGGGATCGCCCGGGGGTTACCCGCTCGGGGAGCCGCTGGAAGTGCCAGGTGGCCTTCCCGGTCAGACGCCGCCAGGCTCTCAGCCTGACGCGCGTCTCCCCTTCCTTAGATTGACTCCTTCGGCTTTCCGTTTTCCTCTTGGGGAGGGGTGGGACTTCCGGTTTCATCACCGGAAGACGACGAGCCGGAGGAGTCCGTCAGAGGGGCCAGCAGGAGCGATTGCGTCGGCAAACGGGTAAGTTATTCTCTGACCGGGCCGGGGGGGGGAGGTTTGGAGGCGGGGACCGTCCAGCGTCTGCGCGGGGCCTGGGGGCGGTGGCTTGAGGGCTCGGGCCGGGCAGCTGGGCGCCGGGAGTCCCGCCAGGGCCCTTCGCTCTTCCTCCTCCCTCCTCCCCCCGCCTCAGCCCCTCCCCCGCTCGCCGGTCCCTCCCGACGCCGCCCAGACTCGCCCGACACCCGCCCGCCGCCCGCGCGGCGTCGCAGCCGCCCTGCCCCCGCCGTCACCTGCTCGCTCCGCGAGCCGGGCTCCCGGGGACCCGGCGGGCCTCCGTTTCCCCGCGGGCCCGGGCTCTCGGCGCGGAAGCGGCGCCCCGGGCGCCCCACGCAGCCCTGCACGCAGTCGGGGCGCTTCCGACCGCCTGGCTTCTCCGACTGGAACGCGGGCGCCCAGGCGGGGAGCTGCCCGGTGGGGGGGGGTTTCTAGTCCGGGCGGTGGTGTCCGTGGCTGCCCGCCCACTCCCTGTTTTCCCCAGCGCACCGATGCGCTGCTGCCACCCTCGCCTCCTTCGGTTGAGGATGCTGGTGCCCGAGAGCACCACGCCTGGAAGTGGACGGTCCTGGCCACTCAGGGTCCAGCTGCTCTCAGCAACTAGCGGGAGACCCCAGGCTGCCGCACGTCGCTGCTGGCAGCAGCGGGATCGTCCCTGGAGATACCCACCTCTTCCTAGTGGGCGAGCACGGCCTGAGTGTGTGCCCGCTTTCTGGAGCTTAGTCGGGGGGAGGTGGGTGCCAGGAGCTGCTGACCCCTGCGGTTGCGTTGAGTTTTGAATAGCCTGTTTATTGGGTTGGGGGGTTCTGGACTAGGACATCTTGGCAGGGTTGGCATCTGTGGACACATATGTAGGATTATTTTCTAGGTAATCATAGCCCGAATGGTGATTGTGTCGGGACTTTACAGTCCGTGCCGGTGGAACTAGTTACAGTATGCACCTGGTTTGCGGTGAAGCGTTAGTCCAGATGCAGCACTGCCTGGGGAAGGTCACTAACACGTATTGATTAGAACATCGTTAGGAGAGATTTTGATGCCTTTTGCTTTAATTAGCAAAAGGGAATGAACAGATATAATTGGGTTTTGAAATAAGCCTGTCACTATCAACAAGCATCCTGTTTCCTCCAACTTTGTTAAATGTACTTCTAGAGGCAGAATTCTGTGGAGGGAATGACGTTTTTCTGTTATTGTCCACATTAAAATGTTGCCATATTAACATTAATGCAAATTTTTGAACACTTCAAATAGTTATATTTTAACAGAATTTTGACCTGAAAAAGTCTATAACTTCCGTTCAAAGAGGTGATAATTATTTTGTTTGTTCATGTGAATATACCAAAGATGGAACTTTCACTGCAATTTTGTACTTGTATATTTGTGATAGATTTTTAACCCAGTTTTCAATTAGGAAAGATAAATTTTAACTTTTAAAAGTTTACCAAAATGTATAAACTTTCATGATTTTTGGATATTATGTCTATTTTATTTAATTACTTTGGCTAGTTCTACAGAGTTTACACACATTAATAGAAAAATGAAATTGAAGAAATGGTATAAACTTTTCCAGTGTGGTATGAGATTTCTAATTTTCATTTTTTCTAGTGTAGGAGTATTGATTTTTGTTTTAATATTTTCAATTTAAAATTCTAATTAATTCAGATTTCTCTTACTGAGTAGAAATGTGTAATTATACATTTTCTTCATTTTTTTTTCTAATGATCATATCTAAAATAATTGAATAGTGTAGTTTGGGGAAATGTTATAATGTTTTTACTGAATTTAGGTTTTCCCCCTCTATCCTTAATAGGTACTATTCTTTTTCCCACAGCTATTCAGACAGTGTGAATACTGTCCTCATGGGCCGAGGCAGCTGTACACTTAATAACTTTGGGATTGTCAACATCACCTCTCTTCTCTGAGTGTTATTGAAAAATTTGAGTAATATTTCTGTAACTATACCTCACAGTGATGCTAGCGTCAAATGAGATAATAAGAATGCTTTTTAAGTGGTAAAGAGCTATAAGTTTTACTACTGTATTTTTAGTATCTAATATGTTTACTAATGTTCACTAGCTTACAAGTTGACAATCAAAATGAGTTAGTCATTGTCTTTGAGTTTTGCCCTCTGCATTTTAAATCAATGTAGTGAACCTGAGTGGAGAAGGGAAAAACAGTCTCTGAAAATAAAAGTCAGAGCAGTCAAACTTAGTTGTATAAGAAGGAATAGTTCCAAGTTCAATGAATGTGATAAATCCTTCATTTTACTGGGTAATTGGGCAGAGTCTTTTAAAGTAGCACTCTTGTTATTTTATCTGATGTCCTGTCAGAATTAGACAAGTGGATATGAGTTGTTTCTGTCCATTCCTCATGGACCCATTTCATGGAGAGGGGGCACAAAACTTCAAAATTAAATTTGGATTTTAATTAGTATCCAATTGTAATCTTGCTTATTTTGGTTGGCAGAATAATGCAACTCCTCCTTAGCCCTATCCCTCCCAATACAAAAGATTCCACGTCCTAGTTGCTAGAATCTGTGACTATGTTATGTTACATAGTCTATGGAATATGTAGTAACGTGTAAAATGTAATAATATGTAGTGTTATAATTTAAAGCAAAGTTATTCGTTAAGGTCTATTTCAAAGTGAAATATTTTTTTTGGTAAGGTTGATTGGCCCTGAGCTAATGTCTGTTGCCAATCTTCCTCTTTTTGCTTGTACACTTAATAACTTTGGGATTGTCAACTGACCTAACGTCTGAGCCCATCTTCCTCTATTTTATGTAGGATACTGCGAAAGTGTGGCTTGACAAGTGGTGCTAGATCCGTGCCCAGGATTGGAACCTGCGAACCCCTGGCTGCTGGAGCAGAGTGTATGAACTAACCATTACACCACTGGGACGGCTCCAAAAGTGAACCATTTTATTAATGTTCATTCATTCTGTTTTTTATTGTGAACTTCAGAAGAACGCTAGGTGAGTGGTTTGGCCCTGGCATGCATCATGTATGTGTCCTGGGTTAGTGTTCTGAGGCCTGTATTGGACATCTTTAAAATGTGGTTGTTAGGGAGGCAATGTAGTTAGTGTTAGAATTCTTGGGGGTTCATATTCCAGCCTCTATGTATTAGTTGTAGGAAAATGGCCTTAGTTTCTTCCTCTCCAAGTGGAGAAATGATGTGTCTTTGAGTAGTTGATGAGATAATGTGTGTGAGCGTGGCTTAGAAACTATAAAATGCTGTCTCTGCACAGATTATTAAGACTACTCTACAGTCTTTAAATCCAGCCTTAATACATGCAACGTGAGAGTTCTGCACAACAAGAGGTCGGAAACATGGATTCTGTACCATGGGTTCTGTGGAGCAGGCAGAACCTTACCTTGCTGCCATATTGGTTTTGCCTTCTCTTACTTGAAAAACCAGACAGGCGCTTCCTTCCTTCTTTTTAGTCCCATTTGTAAGATTGATTCAGAATGGGAGTATAGGAATTAGTTTGCATTTTTCCAGAACTAATTTGTTACCTTTTTCATTTCTTGTCAAACATTTTAAGTTTAAAGAAAATGATTATTTTCCGTTTATTTAAATTCCCAAAATGCTTTATGTTCCAACAAATTCACTTCATTTAAAATTAATGAAGTTTTTGAAAAGTCTTTGTGCTAGGCACAAAAAGTAAACCATCCCACTTCTTGTCCTTGTAATCTTCAGTAACCCCAGCAGTCAGTCCCAAGATACTGGCTGTAACAGAACATTTGTCAGTGCCAGAGGTGCACGGCGGAGTAATTAGCTTGGCCTGGAGAAGTCACAGAAAATATCACAGCAACGTGGAAGACCCATGGGAGTTTTCTGTGCGGATGTAGGAGGAGAGGGCTTTTTGGGCAAAGAGGGCAGCTTGTTGGAAGGCACACCTGGTTGAGAACCAGTCAGCAGCCTAATGTGGGTCTTAGCAGGGCCTAAAAGAGGGAGAAGCGCCGAAAGAGGACAAGGTTTAGTTTGTCAAGGGCTTTGAATTGAAGGCTGTGTGCTTTACTTGGTACTTTTTCCTATGGTCAAGTTGAAACCGTCAAAGCTGTCAGATCTCCCACCCTCTGGTGTTGTCCCTTTTCCTTAATAGGTACCATTCCCTTTCGCACAGCTATTCAGACACTGAATACTGTCCTCAGGGGCTGTGTGAGAAGCTCGCTTCAGTAACTGAGGCTTTTCTGTGGAGGCCCCATTAGAGGAGGCTCTCTCCCTGGAGCCACTGAGGCACGCGAGAGGCTGGAGTTGATGACGTTCCACATAAGGCAGTAGAAGTAGAGTACAGAGGATAGAGTGGAGAGACATTTTTGATGTGGAAAGGACAGGATTAAGGGCCAGTGAAGGAGGAGGTGAGAGAGGGAGGAACTAAGAATAGTTTAGAGCACTGATCTTTGTGTAGAGAGCTGGCAGACTAGCTCCATGGAAGCAGGTTTGGGAGAGGAGAGCAAGATGAATTTGTTTTTGGTTGTATTGAGTGTTTGATATCTGTAGGTCATCCAGGAAGAGATGCTGAGATTAGAAGTAAGGTAGAGACTGGAAATAAAGGCAATGAGTCCCTGGACCATTTGAGGTGGCTGGAGAGCACGCAGAATGAATGAAGTAGACCAGGGAGGAAGATCGAGGCTGGGCAGGGGAAAGAAAAATACAAATAGCTGGGATTTGAGCATGTTCCTTCTTAGTATATGCCCGATGACGTCTGCAGAGTTTATCATTCCCTTTTAAATAGCAGGGGTCAGAACAAAGAGGACCCGAAAGGCCAGGTATTTGCTTTATTGGTGATTGTGTTTCAGCTCTGTGTGCTTTATGTTTCTCCTGTTGTACGATCAGTGTCTGAGTTGGTGATCTCTAAGCAGACGTGGAACCGTGAAATAGCATATCTCAAATTGCAGTCCAAGTTAGGAAAAAAACACACGAGGGATTTGAAATAAAAGATTTCCAAGATTCTCAAAATTCTAGGACTTTTTATTAAGTCTTGAATATACATTGAGTTGACACCTTCACAAACACAAACCCCTTTAGATTAGGAAATGACGTGGGAACGACGTTACACATTAAAAAAATCGGTCATTATATATTTATTAAAATCCTGAGGAAAACTTCAGATTTATCTAGAGCATTTTAGTATCTTACGTTCCTTTTGTATAATGCAGTGAACATATCCATTTTGTTAGTATTATGTAATTAAAACATAACTTCTATTAAATTTTAAGTCTCTAAGTGATAGAGTTTTTAAAAAAAAATATATTACATAGTTATTTTTTAAATATCCTCCTCCAGTGAGCAGATTTGACCTAGGCATTTGGAAAACTTGGCTCAGGTTGTTTTGTCCTGATAATTAACATTAATCTTTAAATAACTCTTTTGGCTTCAACATGGGGGAAGTTTATTAAAAGGGAAATGTCATTTGCTCTCTTTTAATGAATAAAACAAAACATAATAGCTGCCAAATTTTGTAGTATGTGCACAAAGATACTATATTATAGGGAATAGCCTGTGTTTTAGCAATGTATGATGTCCTACTGTTTTATTACTATTGAGTATGTGACAGTGACCGTCATTGCAAATATTTTAAATTTAAAACAATTTACGCCCTGCGGATAGATTATTGTGCAATAGCCATTTCTTTCTAAATGACGGTTAATGGATTTATCCTTTGAATACTATGTTTAGCATAATATAGCAGAACTAAAAGTAATGATCAAAAGACCAAGGTTAGCATGTGACGTTTCCTAAAGGCTTGAAATAACTTGGCGTTATGTATTAATAACATTCAGAAAACATAGTCATGCCTTAACATATTAATCTGCTTATATATTTCAGCTGAGGTGGTGATTTTTACTTTTGGCCGTCTTATAGAAAAGCTTTTTGAAAAGTTAACTTTCTCACATCAGCTGAAGTCTTTAAAAAATCTGATTAGTATTTTATAGAGAATACTTTCTTGCCTCTTTTGAATAATATAGGCTAATCATAGGCAGTAGCTTCATATATTGTTGGAAGAAGTGTAATTACAAAAATTAACTTGTCATACACCACAGCTCAGCAAAGTAACTTTCTTATAAGTCCATGGTCACAGTATGTTTTTGCAATTCAGCATCTGGCTCTGTGGGATATCGATGGCTTCTATGAAGAAAAGTACCAGGGTGAGCAATTAAATGCAAAATGACAGCATAAAATATGATCATTATGGTTATACAAAAGACGCATTTATGAATTTTGCAGATAACTGTCATTTTTCTGCTCATATTTTTCTGTTGCTTTGTTAGCTTAATAATTTTAGTACAATTTATTTTTTTCTTCTAAAAAATGAACACTGCCATTTTTATTATCCTGGCACTTGTTTATATGTCTTTTTTGTTTGTCAGTTTTGAAGATTAATGATAGTTGTTTCACTGTCTTTTGACACAATACTTTCAACTTGATTTCAAAATTGAAGAATTTAAAAAAATTGCATAGCAGTTGTATTATAAGAGTACCACTTCTTATGATGAGTAGTATTTTATCACGTGTGGTTTGGATAATAATCACCACCCGAAAGTAAGTTTTGCCAGTAGTTTCCTCGTAACATCACGTAGTGTTTTGAAGTATTTTTTATGGTATCAACTCTCTGATTTGGTCCAGGGTAAAACAGTGTTGACATGAGGAATCATATAGCAAAGTTGTTGTCTTTCTTTTGTCTCTTACTTGCAAAATGTATTCTACATGCAATGAAACTGCTGGACGTTGCGGAGAGGGAGTCACTCTGGAGGACTAAGTGTCCGTGTGACCTTTGGAGCATGCCATTGTGTGAAGCTCCGTAATGTTAACCTCCATTTTGTTAAGTTCCATTATGTTAACCCCTCTTGGCTCCTCTGCAGCCCTGCCTGTCTTTCCAGCCTTACCTTTCACTGCTGCCATTTTTGAAAACCTATGTGTTACCCAGTTGCTCTCGTTTTCTTTTACTTGTGCTTATAGTATCCCTGTCTCCCGAAATACAGTAGTCCCCCCTTATGTGGGGGGGATACGTTCTAAGACTCCCAGTGGGTGCTTGAAACTGCATAGTACTGAAGCCTGCATATACGTTTTTTCCGACATGTACACTGCTGTGATAAACTTAGAAATTGGGCAAAGTAAGAGAGTAACAGCAATAACTTCTGTTTGGCATATCCAGATTTCCAGCACGACTGCTCTTACACGTTGGGGAAATTATTAAATAAAATACGGGTGACTTGAACACCAGCACTGTGATACCTTGACAGGCGCTCTGATAACCAAGAGGGCTACTGAGTGACTGACAGGCGGGTATCGTGGATCCGGTGGAGAAAGGGATGATTCACGGCCCCGGTGAGAGGGAGCTAGATGGCACAAGATTTCATCACGCTACCTAGAATGGCGAGAAATTTAAAATTTGTGTATTGTTTATTTCTGGAATTTTCCATCGAATATTTTTAGACCTCTGCTGACTATAAGTAAGTGAAATTGCAGAAAGTGAAACCACAGGTAAGGGGGGGACCATTGTACTTTTTTTAGCCATTTGGTTAAATTCATCCTGAGCTTGAATGTGTGGTTGGAACTCTGTCCATTCTGTGAAGACTTTCTAATCTTAGCAGTCAACAGGAACTTCTTACTTTATGCTCTTGTGGCATATTTTGGGTGTCTGTTGTTATTATCAAAATATGCTTTGCAGATAGAGCATAGCTTAAGTTTTTTTTAATAAGTTTAAAAAAATCGTATTTACTGAAATCCTACTATATGCTGAGTACTGTGCTGGGTTCTGGGATGCTAGTGAAAGAGTTTATTTCTTCTGCTCAAGAAGGTCACATGCCAGTTGTAACGCAGAGTAGTAAGAACTGTGGTGGGGGCAGATGGGAATGTGCAGGCAGAGGGCTAATCCAGTGTCAGGGTTGGCAGTCTGGTTCTTGGAGGAGGCAGCAAGCCTGAGGCCTGAGGACAGCAGAGCACAGCCATGGAGCACGCGCAGGCCTTGCCCACCAGCCATAACTGCTTAGATGGCTTGGTGGATGGACCCGAATCATTGGGGACTTATGTCTCATGATGTTCTTGTTTTTTTTTTTTTTTTTTTTAAATTTAATCATTTTCGTGAGAACCTTTGAAAAAATTAATTTCCTAGTTTTCAACTTTTGGAACCTCTCCATAACCTGATTTAATATTGTCTCAGTGACTTAGGATTATTATTTTGTGCGTTGTCATGTTGGGCTCTAAGAAATCATGTCCTCTGGGCATTTTGACCCAGAGAAGGGTGTTTTTAAATATCTGAATGTTCCCTGATTACTTTTAATTTTTTCTGTCTGCTTTTTCTAGTTTTTCTTCCCTTTTCCCGTTTCACTGCTATCAGTGATCTTGTCTAGAGTAGCACAATTGCTCTCCATTATTTGCCATCGATAAGAAGCCAATGAATCAGGTTTATCAGTAAGTATCAGGAAGGGGTGATGGATCTGAGGAAGGAACTTAGAGACTCACCTTCAATCCCAGTACCTAAATTCAAACATCATCTCTTCAAATATGTTTTGCCGCTCCAAGCCCTTTTGGGCAGGTTTCTTACTTTTAGCTAAGGCTTGGTGGGTGATGTTGCTGCCTTGGTGAGTTTTTGATAGCTGAGGTGTTCGTGTTTCCCTGCATCACGATTCAGGTCATTTTGTTTTCGTTGCTCTCCTGATGTGGTCTAACTGTTTTGTCTGATTTCAGGAATGCTTTTAAATGGTTTATGTTTTAAGAATTAATAGACAAGGCTTATATTATCCATTTGTTCTTATATAACTTACTTCAATTATAGTATCAAAGCAGGCATTTTTTATTGTGATCAATTTTGAAGAAATTAGGTATATCAGTTTTATTTATTCATTATTAATTTCGTTAATAATCAAGTTCATGAATGATGAGTTTAGGAATCAGTGACACCCTCTGAATTAATTGCTTTGTTTATTTGGCAGTAAAGCAAAACTAGGACAGTATTATACATTTGCGATATGTTTCTATATTTAGATAGAGAGAGGTACTATCTGTTGTTATTAATGTTACTGTTATCTTTACCTTTTAAAAACAAATATATATACTAACAAACATGTCTGTGTGTGACTGAGAGAGAGAGTGTGTAAGTGTGTGTTTTTGTGTGTGTCCATACATATCTTTTAGCATTTCCAAATTGGCCCAGGTGATTCTAATCTAACCTTTCTGGTCAGAATTTTAAGTATGTAAAAATTCTGTATGAAAATGGTAATAAAAACGCAGTCATTCAGTTTCATAGTGCAATTACTTATTGTGACAATTCTTGTTCAGGAGGAGTCTGTTTCCACCAGCATTGTTTTGGACAGGGAGATGGCAAGTGTAGACTATACTCTTGAGTCTGTTAGGGAGTGACGCTTTTTCTACTGTAGTGCTGTAATAGCTTTACATTTTGTGATTCTGTGGGCTACGCAGACGTGATGTGTTCAAGATGAATCAGACGATAAAATTGACTTGTTTTCCATCTGATAGCTGGTACTGCTTTCAGCAGTAAAACTGAATTATTTCTACAGATCGAAAAACAATCTATGAGATATGAGGTCATTTTCCTTATATAGCCATAGTTAAATGATTTGTTTCTATGACTGGTTTTTATAGTATAACCTGTTAAGGTTTTATCCCCTTATGCTCAAGACAGATTTAAGACTTAAAACAGACAAATTAGAAGAAACAAAACTAGAGATTTTTTAAAAAGTGTAACTTGTTTACAGAGTTTCCTCACCATTTAAATTTTATTCTTTCCTTTTCAACAGGTGTATAATGCTTATTTGCTTTAAAACCCTTGTTCATTCACTCACTTATTCTTTTGTTTATTTTTTTGCTCAAAAACTTTATTGCAGAATAGTTTACATACAATAAACAGCATCTATATAAAGTGCACAATTTGATGGGTTTTGACAGTTCTATACACCTCTGAAGCCATCTACAGAATCAAGATAAAAGAACATTTCTCTTACCCCCTTAAGTATCCCCATGCCTCTTTGCAGCCCACCACCTCTTCCTGCCTGCCACAGGGAACCCGTGACCTGTTTTCTGTCACTGTAAATTAATTTGCTATATCTTGTCGTATGTGCTGTTGTCTGAGTCTTTGTGTGAACACGTGTTTTCATTTCTCTTGGGTAATTACCTAGGAGGGAAATGACTGGGGTAATGTGATGACTCTGTGTTTAACTTTTTAAGAAACTGCCATCGAGTCTTCTTTAATTTCTCTCAGTCGTGTTCTCTAGTCTTTAGTGCATAGGCCTTGCACATTTTTTGGTTAAATTTATTTTTGCACAATTTTAAATCAAATCGCATGCTGTTAATATTTAAAAGTGCAATTGATTTTTGTTTATTATCCTTTGAATTTCCTAAATTCATTTAATTGTTCTAGTGTGGGCGTGTGTGTGTGTATGTGTGTATTTTGCATCCTGAGGATTTTCTATGTAAACGAGAATGGAAGTAGTTTTACTTGTATTTATCCGGTATTTATGCCTTCACTTCTTTGTTCCTCTTCACTTTTAGTAAGTCTTCTTCCTAAAATCTGTTCTTAGATCTGGCATTCATCTACCCACTGTGGCTGTCCTGTGGTTACAGATTGCATGAGAGTATCATTTCCAGGTTTTATATTTTGAATATATTTGTCTCTGAATGTTAATTGTGTCTTTTATGCTTAGCACATAGTTTTGATCTTTTAATACAATCTGATAATTCTTTTTAACTGTAGTGTTTATTAACATTTAATGTAATGTAGTTGGTTGGATTTATACTATTTTGCTCTTTATTATTCTGCGTCTCCTGTGTTTTCTTTGTCTGTTCCTCCTTTACTGCCTTATTCTGTGTTGACATGAATTCTGTCATCTTCTATTTATCTGGGAATGTCTTTACTGCCCCTTCATTATTAAAGTATAGTTTTGCTGGATATGTGATTCTTTATTGATGGTTTTTCTTTCAGCACTTTGACTGTATTATTATTCTGGCTTTCGGCCTCTGTTATTTCTTCTAAGTCAGCTCTTATTTGTATTTTTTTCTCCTCAGTGTGATGCAAAGTCACCTGTTGAACATGTAGCTGTTCCTTGTATGTGGTGGATTTGATTGCTTTCCAGATTTTCTTATTGTCTTTTTCTTTTTAGTAATTTGACTATGATGTTTGTAGGTGTGACTCTCTTCGTGTTTGTACTTATTCATGTTTGTTAAGCTTCTTGTATCTGTAGATCAATGTATTTCATCAAATTTAGAAAGTTTTCAGCTATTACGTTTTAAAATATTTCTTCTACCCCTTTCCCTCTTTTCTCTGTTATTGGGATTCTTACTGCACATTTGTTGAAATACTTCAAATTGTCCCATAGGTCTCTGAAGCTCTTTTCATTTTCCTTAAAGTTTTCTTTCATTTCCAATCTTCTGAGTCGATAATTAATATCATTCTATCTTTAATTTGACTGATTCTTTCCTCTGCCTTCTCAAATCTGCTGTTTTCCCATGTAATAATTTTTTCATTTCTCTTATAGTGCTTTTCATCTCTAGCATTTGTTTGGTTGTTTTTATCATTCTCATTTCCTTATTCGCATTCCCTATTTGTGGAATCACTGTTATTATATTTTTAAAAAATTTTTGAAAATTTGAAAGAGTTCTTAGAACCTCTTTACAGGAGATACTTGAAGACTTTCTCTGCTACATTGACATCTGGGCCAATTTTCCATTGACGTTTTTCTCTTCCTGAATCTGGACCATAGTTTATATTTTCTTATAAACACAGCTTATGATTTCTTTCTTTGTTGTTGTTGAAAATAAGACATTTTGTATAGTGTGATGTGGTAAGTTTGGATTTTGATGCACTTTTCTAGAATGTCTTTTTTTCCCTTAACTTGCATGGTCTTAAAAGCATAGAATTTTATCTCCCTGTGGTGTACAGACACTGATGTTTATGTTCAGTTTTTAAATGCTTGCTTACTTGTATTTTGCTTTACTCTCTGGGTGTTTCCCCTGTAAATGTAAGAATTAATGGTCACACAATGATTTGGGCAGAATTTGTAGTCAAACACCTTGAGCCCATTATGATCTTTGCCATCTGTCTTTCTGTTTGTGGGTGTACAGGGGGCACATTCAAAGTTTACCTAGTTACCAAGCCTCTGTTCTGGGGCTTTTACTGTCTACCACGTTCCCTCGAAGTTGCTTTGCTTAGTCAACCAGGCATGTGTGGGGAACTTCATCTGGTCCTTTTATTGGCCTTTCATTTATAGGATCTCCTTGCTGAGTTTCTTGCTAGTCTGACAGTTGCCCAGACTGGGCTCATACCTCTGTGGACCAATGTTGTGAGATTTCTTTGGTTGCTTCCCACCAACTTTGGTCCCTTCTGGCTGACAGAGCGATAGAGGTTTGCTGCCTGCTCCAAATAGCTTCCTCCCTCCACCACCTTAGCTCATAGCTCCTCTTTTTGTGCCAGTCATGTGTTGGTAGAGCTAGCATGCTCTCTCACCAAGTCGCGGGGATGGTAGTCTCCCAGGCAAGTGCTCCTTTCTCAGCCTCTTACCTAGGGCTTTGGATAAAGTGCATTTTCCACTCGTTGCCTGAATATGGTTTTCAGAATCATAAAATTGTTGCTTTTGACAGTCCTATGCAGTTTTATACTTGTATCTGCTGAGAAGGTTCACTGACTTCTTTATTTTGCCAAAGCTGGATATTCCTGAGTAAGCCGTTGTTTCTTCAGAAGTGTCTTCTGCTCCGTTTTCTTTCTCTCTCTCTCTTTTCCTCTGGGACTCTAGCTAATTAGTTATACATTAGACCTTTTGTAGTCCTCAGATAGGACCCTGAGAGTCTCTTTTCTTTTTTAAATTTATTTTTTATTTATTTTTCTGAGGAAGAGTGGCCCTGAGCTAATGTCTGTGCCATTCTTTCTCTATTGTGTATGTGGGATGCTGCCACAGCATGGCTTGATGATGGTGTTGTAAGTCCTCATGCGGGGTCTGAACTCATGAACCCTGAGCCGCTGAAGCAGAGTCCGTGAACTTAACCCCTACACCACCAGGCTGGCCCCTCTTTACTTTTTTTTTTAATTCTGTCTTTTTCCTTAGATTCTTTTTGTTAGATGATTGCTGTTGATCTGTCCTCAAACTCACTGATTCTTTACTTTGTCATTTCCATTTTGTTATTAAGCCCCTTTTTTTATTCTAAATATTTTATCTTTTGTTTCTGACATTAACATGTGGCTTTTTAAAGAATAATGTTTATTTCTTTGCTGAAATTTATTATTTTTTTTTCCATTTGTTTCAAACATATTTTCTTTACTTCACTTAATATTGTTGTAACAGCTACTGTATGGTTCTTTTAAAATAATTCCATCATTTTGACCATCATGTTTGCCATACATCTTTTTGCTTGAGATTTGGACACGGTTTTCTGACTCTTCCTAACTCAAGTAATTTTGGTCATTTTGAATTTTATGTTGTGTGGTCTCTGGATTTTGTTGTGTTGCTTTAAATATTGTTGGTGTTTTCATTTTAGCAGGCGGATGACTTGACTACGACCACATCGTTATCTGTCATGTCTGCAGTAGTCAGCCACTCCTATCTCATTCCTGGTGTTTAATTGCAATCTGCTTTCACTCTTGTTCATACATGGTTTATGTTTTCTGGGTTTATTCATAGATTCAGGTGTTCCTTTAGCTCTCTCCTTTATGGTATTTACTTCTTACTCTTCTGTGGCTATCATTGCATTCGGACACTTTCCCGCTGATCCAGAAGTACAACTGGTTTTTCCCTTGTGATTTAGCTGCCTGTCTTTCGTCAGTGGTCTCCGACCCTGGATATCCTCTGGGTAAAGCCTCCCAAAAGGGGAGGCGTGCTGGATTACCTTTTGCCATTTGCTTGCTTTGGGCCTTGACTCCACACTAAAAACTTCCAGCTTTTGTTTAGTCTCCAGAGCCATCGCATAGTTATTTTTTTAGTATTTTATCCAGACTTCGTAGCTGTTATTTGTGAAAGGTTTGGTTTGTTAGAAGCTTAGTATTTTGTACCAGAAGTATATGAAGTGAAAGAAAAAAAAACCAAACCTCTTTTTTTTTTTTTTCCAAATTGAGGAAGATCAGCCCTGAGCTAACATCTGCTGCCAATCCTCCTCTTTGTGCTGAGGAAGACTGGCCCTGAGCTAACATCTGTGCCCATCTTCCTCCACTTTATATGTGGGACACCTACCACAGCATGGCTTTTGCCAAGCGGTGCCATATTTGCACCCATGATCCAAACTGGCAAACCCTGGGCCGCCAAAGCAGAACGTGCACAGTTAACTGCTGCACCACCGGGCCAGCCCCCAAACCTCTTTAAAAATAGTTCTAAATTTTGTTGTCAAGGCATTATATGCTCGTTGTAGGAAATTGAGAGGAATTAATAAATTCTAATGAATCTGAAAAAAAATTACCCATATCCACTTTAATATTTTGATTTTTTGGGGGGGTATTACACAACTGAATGTGCTATGCATAATATTTTAAAATCTGCTTTTGGTTAAAATCATGTGAGAAGTGTTTTTCTTTGTCATTAGATATTCTTGGTAGATATTTTTATGGCAGTATAATACTTCGTATGCATGCATATGTTGGTTTATATGACCATTTTTTAATGCTTGTTACGTTGGTTGTTCAGTTTTTTACTTTTATATATGACCCTGTGGTGGACATCTTTTTGTATACATCATTGCAACCTTTTCATATTATTTTCTTAGGACAGGCCCCTAGAAGTAGACATACTGGGTTTCAAAGTGAATGATGAGGTTTTAAAGTTGTTCTTAGATACAACTGAATTGCTTTTCAGAAAGTCTGACCCATTTGACACTTGTGAGTGCTGTCCAGCTTACTGCACCTTCTAACCATTAGCATTAGATTTTTGGTATTTTCTCATTTAATGGATGGAAACTCTCATAATCTGCTTTTGGCAGTTTTTGATGAACTATTTTGGCCAAACTTCTTTATCTAATTTTTAAAAATTTACATCTCTCTGTTTTAAAATGATCCATTCATGTTCTATGCCTATTAAATGTATGTTTCAGTCTATTGTTTAAATAACTGCTTTTAAAACTATTTTAATGGTAGATGAGACAGAACCTAATTTTGTACCTGTAATACTATTAACTATGAAAACAGTTTTTTAGTATATCATTTCTTTTTGACTATCTCTTTGAATATCTTCATGTTTGCGTCTCCCCTTCCTTAGATTGACTCCTTCGGCTTTCCGTTTTCCTCTTGGGGAGGGGTGGGACTTCCGGTTTCATCTCCGGAAGACGACGAGCCGGAGGAGTCCGTCAGAGGGGCCAGCAGGAGCGATTCCGTCGGCAAACGGGGAAGTTATTTTCTGGCCGGGCCTGGGGGGAGGTTTGGAGGCGGGGACCGTCCAGCGTCTGCGCGGGGCCTGGGGGCGGTGGCTTGAGGGCTCGGGCCGGGCAGCTGGGCGCCGGGAGTCCCGCCAGGGCCCTAGGCTCTTCCTCCTCCCTCCTCCCCCCGCCTCCGCCCCTCCCCCGCTCGCCGGTCCCTCCCGGCGCCGCCCCGACTCGCCCGACACCCGCCCGCCGCCTGCGCTGCGTCGCAGCCGCCCTGCCCCCGCCGTCACCTGCTCGCTCCGCGAGCCGGGCTCCCGGGGACCCGGCGGGCCTCCGTTTCCCCGCGGGCCCGGGCTGTCGGCTCGGGAGCGGCTCCCCGGGCGCCCCACGCAGCCCTGCACGCAGTCGGGGCGCTTCCGACCGCCTGGCTTCTCCGACTGGAACGCGGGCGCCCAGGCGGGGAGCTGCCCGGTGTGGGTTTCCAGTCCGGGCGGTGGTGTCCGTGGCTGCCCGCCCACTCCCTGTTTTCCCCAGCGCACCGATGCGCTGCTGCCACCCGCGCCTCCTTCGGTTGAGGATGCTGGTGCCCGAGAGCACCACGCCTGGAAGTGGACGGTCCTGGCCACTCAGGGTCCAGCTGCTCTCAGCAACTAGCGGGAGACCCCAGGCTGCCGCACGTCGCTGTTGGCAGCAGCGGGATCGTCCCTGGAGATACCCACCTCTTCCTAGTGGGCGAGCACGGCCTGAGTGTGCGTGCCCGCTTTCTGGAGCTTAGTCGGGGGGAGGTGGGTGCCAGGAGCTGCTGACCCCTGCGCTTGCGTTGAGTTTTGAATAGCCTGTTTATTGGGTTGGGGGGTTCTGGACTAGGACATCTTGGCAGGGTTGGCATCTGTGGACACATATGTAGGATTATTTTCTAGGTAATCATAGCCCGAATGGTGATTGTGTCGGGACTTTACAGTCCGTGCCGGTGGAACTAGTTACAGTACGCACCTGGTTTGCGGTGAAGCGTTAGTCCAGATGCAACACTGCCTGGGGAAGGTCACTAACACGTATTGATTAGAACATCGTTAGGAGAGCTCATTTGATGTATACTCTGTAGACTTCATGTAGCACGGCAGCCGTGTAGGGTCGGAAATACTAGTCCCTTTTCACAAACTGAGACTAAAGTTAAACAGTTTGACCAAAGTTAAGGTCAGGATTAGCGTCTCAAGTGTTTGTTACTCATTGTTTTTCAAGTTTGCTACATGTAAGGTTACTGACTCCTGCTGGCACGTCTGAAAAACACTGAGGCAAGGCTCTCTAGTAGCTGGTGTCTTCTTGCGTGACATGTAAGGCAGGTGTGATTATTACTGATAATACACTGGCTCCTGGTGCCTTTTTTAAAAAACCTGTGTATTTTGGAATAATCTCAGATTTGCAGAAAAGCTGTGAGATAGCACAGAGAGTTCCTCTTGTATTCAGCAAAGCAGAGTGGCTCCACTTGAGCAAACTGCTTCATGCCAGTCACCATTCTAGGTGCTGGAGAGAGTAACACGCTGCCCTAGATGATTCCAAGGTCTGGTGGAAGAGACAGATCCATAAGCAAGTATAGTGCCTTTTGCTCAGTGCTGAAATGGAGAAAGGGGAGCACAGAGTGATTTATGTCTGACTGCCCGGGAAGGAGTGGCGCGAGCTTGCAGGATACAGCATTTGAGTTAGGTCTCAAGGATTAGTGGGTATTCACTTGATTGATGGGACATTTCTGCCCACATTCGTGCTACCTAGGTTTGTGTTCGAAGAGAACTCTCTAACCTTTATAAAACGGACTCTTCTTATTTGATTCTCCTCTCTCCCTCTTTCTCACATCTCCTCTGAGAGGTTTTTGTCATAGTTTCCACAGGCTGTGAGAAGAATCGCGGTTTATAAATCCATGACTAGGAGATGAAATTAAGCTGTGTTTCTTAGTAATGGAAGCATCTAGATCTGTACGTTTTAAAATTCTTTCTCTTTCATAGTTGCTGAGTACTTCAGTGGTCTGATCACACACGTTCTTTATGCGAGGTTGGAGCACAGTTCTTCTGAACTATGCCCACAGCAGAGGGGTATTTTGAGTGAGTGTGTTGGTCGTTGTGGGCTGCTCTAGGAAAACACCATAACCCCAGGTGGCTGAAACAACAGTCATTTACTTCTCCCAGTTCTGGAGGTTAAGTCCAAGATCAAGGTGCTGATTCCTGGTGAGGGCTCTTCCTTGCTTACAGACAGCCACCTTCTTGCTGTGTCTTCACATGGCAGAGATGGAGAGAGAACTCTGGTCTCTCTTCGTCTTCTTCTAAAGACGCTGATCCCGTCTTGGAGACCCTACCGTTCTGACCTCATCTAAACCTAAGTACCTCTCAGAGACCTCATTTCCAAATACCATCACATTGGTGATTAGGGCTTCGGCATCAAAATTGTGTGTGTGTGTGGGGGGGGGGGTGCACAATTCAGTCTGTAGTAGGTGGGTTTCTTGGAATTTTTGTTATTATGAGGAATTGCTCCAAAATAGACTTGATAGAGAACTAAATAGGAAACTGTAAAATTAGCATTTATATGGCTTTTGCTACAGCAAAGTAGTAAACAGAATTTTATTTAAAATCAGAAGAAATTATTGTAGCTATGTTAACTCTGATTCAGAGGCTGGTGGATGCCAAGAAGAAATTTTAATTGTTTCATTTGGATGAAAGAGAGAAATACGTGGTGAAATACTGCAGTGGTGTTTTCACTTTTAGGCCTTATACAAATGAATGCTTTCATGGTTATCAAATTAGGGTGTAAGGACTGTGGTAGTGAGCTATTGCAGTTCCCTCACTGATCAGGAGGCTGAGCCCCACAGAAGCTGAGCGGCTAATGCATTGTAGAGGTGTTAGTGGCAGAGCAAGGATTGGAATCAGGCCTCCAGATTCACGGGGCCAGTCTTTCTGCTGTTCCATCAGTGGTTCTCAAACTGATGGTGCATCAGAGTCAGCTGGGGGGGCTTGTGAAAACGCAGATGCTGGGCTGGGTCTCTGAATCAGCAGGTCTGGACTGGGACTGAGAATTTGCATTTCTGACAAGTTCCTGGGTGATGTTAAAGCTGCTGACTCTGAGGGCACACTTTGAGAACCCCGGCCTTCTGTGATGTTGCCTTTGACCTCTTCTAAGAGGATAGTAAGTAAACGTCTGTGGGTTTATACCAGCTTGACCCTTCCTTGACGTTCAGAGAATCAAGTTCTTTAATTTTGTGTTGTGTACTGTAATGCACCAACAACATAATGATTAGATGGAAAAAAAGTACTAGAAATGGAGTATGTTTTAGAGTCATTTTGGCATCTTCAGGGATAATTTTTGGAGATAATTGTAGAGGTCAGAACCGCTTATGCTGAAGGGGATGCACTTGAGCTCCTAGCAGCAATCACACTAAAAAGGGTGCCGGTATTGATTGCTAGATTGTATGGGAGTGAAAAGTTCCTTCCAGTTTTGTTACTCTATGTTTTTCTTTGTCATTTTGTGTACTGAAATGTTCTTAATGTATCAAAATCTTATCAGGCCCCAGCACAGTTCCATGCCCATAGTAGATGTTAAATAAATATAAGTTGAATTGAATTAAAAAAGATTAATAGGGAAAATGAGGTAGATTATTTATCTGGAGAGACTTCAGTGCCCTAGGAAAGTTAGTCGGCTCTCTAGATTATCCCAATCACAGGTTTTTAGTGAATACTTACAGATTATTCTGGTTTACGCCTTATTTGCAATTACTGGGTTTTTTTTAGCACAATTATTGGAGGAGGTAGCATAGTTTTTTTTTTCCTTTTTCTCCCCAAAGCCCCCCAGGACATAGTTGTAGATTCTTCGTTGTAGGTCCTTCTAGTTGTGGCATGTGGGACACCACCTCAGCGTGGTTTGGTGAGCAGTGCCATGTCCACGCCCAGGATTCGAAGCAACGAAACACTGGGCCACCTGCAGTGGAGCGCACGAACTTAACCGCTCAGCCACAGGGCCAGCCCCGAGGAGGTAGCATATTTTTATGTAAGAGTTATTGAGTGATCCCCCATATCTCTTTATCATTCATGTGAACTTACTTTTGCAAACATTTTACTTTGAAATAATTTTAGAAGTAGAAAAAAATAGCAAAATTAGCCCAGAGAATTCCTATATACCTTAGAACCAGCGTCCCTTTGTTAGCCTCTTATGTAACCATAGTGCGGTTATTGAAACCAGGCAGTTGATAGAGTTAATCTAAAGTCTTTAGTCGGGGGGCTGGCCCCGTGGCCGAGTGGTTAAGTTCGCGCGCTCCGCTGCAGGCGGCCCAGTGTTTCGTTAGTTCGAATCCTGGGCGCGGACATGGCACTGCTCATCGAACCACGCTGAGGCAGCGTCCCACATGCCACAACTAGAAGGACCCACAACGAAGAATACACAACTATGTACCGGAGGGCTTTGGGGAGAAAAAAGGAAAAAATAAAATCTTTAAAAAAAAATAGAAATAAAAAATAAAGTCTTTATTCGGGTTTCACCCCTGATGTCTTTTTTCTGGTCGAGGATCCAGTCCAGTAGCCCACACTGCATTTAGTTATGGTGTCTCCTTGGTGTCTTCCAATTTGTGACAGTTTTTTATCTTTCGTGACCTTGGTACTTTTCCAGAGTACCGGTCAGTTATTTTGCAGAATGTCCCTCAGTTTGGATTTATCTGGTGTTCTTTCATGATTAAATTGAGGGTTAAGCATTTGTGACAAGAATACCACAGTGGTGAGGTTGTTCCCTTCTCAGTGCATCATATTGGCACATGTGTGATGTAGATAGGTCTTATCGCTGGTGAATGTTAACTTTTGATCTCTTGGTTGAGGTGTCTGACATGTTTCTGTGCTCCAAAGAAAAAAATTTTCCCTTTGTAATTAATGACTCTCGTAAGTTTACTGATTGTAGTGCAGATGTTTAAATGAAATGAATATAGAATGTCAGAATCCTTTGAGCCTGACCCTAATTATGAGATCTTTCTTATCTTGGAGGCTTCATTATTATTTGTTAGATCCCAACATAGTAGGGAAGAGTAAAGCTGTAGACTTGTAGAAGAACAGTTATTTGTTCAAGAACTTGTACCTGATCTTGGTCAGTCTTAGTCTTGAATTGTCAACAGCGGAAGCTCTTTGTTCCAATTCTTTTTCTGTGGTTCTGCGATCTGTCTCGCATCTGTCTTCCAGTGGATGACTTTCCATAACTACATTGCGTTTCTTAAGATTCTCCCTAGAGCATTTTTGTAGAAGATTTGTGTGCTTCAGTTCATCACAGGGCAGTTGCTCCAAGTATCCTCTTGTTGACCCACTTCCTAGTCCATACAGCTGAGTGTGTGTGTTCTCTTTGTAGACTATGCTGATGAGGTGCTGCAGATATTACATAGATACACAGACACATAGAAATGGTCTGTATTTTCAAAACGTATATCCCTTTAATATGCCAACAGGAGTCAGTTGGAAGATATGTATGTGGCCTGTCTCCCTCCCCCTCATCCCCCTCCAAAGCTTGTAAGCTCCTTAGAAGCAGGGAACAGATCTCTTTTTGTTTACCAGTCACTTGCTTGGTGCTTGGCATACACAAGGCTCTCCATAAATATTTGAGAATAAAAGAATATCATATGTGCATCTTGTTAACTGGTTTTGGAAATTACCAGACTATTAGAAACATCTTTCCACATTAACACAGCTATGTAATCATCATAGTATTCCACTATAGTCATGCCTTGCTTAACAATGGGGATACGTTCTGAGAAATGTGTAAGTGATTTTATCATTGTGCAAACATCATAAAGTGTACTTTCACAAACCTAGATGGTCGAGCTGTTGACACGAATAATCAATAGTCATTCTACAGCGGGGAGTTTTATTCGAGCCAAGCTGAGGACTGCAGCCTGGGAGTGCAGCCTTCGTAAGTGCTGTGAAGAAGAGTGATTTTTCAGCACCATTATATACCATTTCCAAACAGACATACATCAAGTGTGACAGGGGTACATTCTTTCAAGGGTTCAAGGAGATACTTTGTTATAGATGAGTACATACACAGTGGGTCAGCATGACCCCAGTGTCATGGGAAAGGACACTTACCTTCAAAAAGTACTGGTGTCATAAGAAGAGAGGCATTGGTTCTTACCTTCAAAGAGTACATTCTGGGGCCGGCTCTGTGGCTGAGTGGCTAAGTTCGCGCACTCTGCTGCCGCGGCCCAGGGTTCGGATTCTGGGTGCAGACATGGCACCGCTCATCAGGCCACGTTGAGGCGGCTTCCCACATCCCACAACTAGAAGCGCCTGCAACTAAGATATACAACTGTGTGCGGGGTGGGGGGTGGGGGGGGGGGTTGGAGAGATAACGCAGAAAAAGAAATATTGAAAAAAAAAGAGTACATTCTTTATTTTGGGACAATATACAACGAACATTTGACAGGCTGTAAGTCAGGCTTCTTTGGTTTAAATAAAATTTAGTCCAAATCGCATTTAATCCAGAACGGCTTCCCCATACACCTCAATATATAAAATTTTCTTCTATCATAGCCTCCTACACATGTAGGCTCTGTGGTACTAATCTCATGGGATGGCCATCATCTACGTGATCTACTGTTGACTGAAACGTCCTTAGATGGCGCATGACCATATATGGATGTGCTGCAGCAGCTACGTCTGTAACCCATCCTGCGTTGTTGGAGATTAGGCTGTTTCCAATTTTTTCTATTATAAAGAGTTCCATGGTGAATATTCCTAAATATGTGTTTTGTTCAGTTGTCTCCTTAAGATAAGTTCTGTAAAGAGTCATTGATAGCTCAAAGAAGATATGTATTTTAAGGCTTTTGATATATTGCAAATAACCCTCTAGAAAGTTTGTATAGATTTATATTCCAGCCGGTACTGTTGAGAATGCTCATTTTGCCACACTTTCCCCAATGCTCAACTTTCAGTTTTTTAGAATAAGACTAAATTCAGAGTTAAAAAGATTTGTTTTTTGTTTTTACGATTTGCACCTTTGTTTTTCTTCTTCTTCTCCCCAAAGCTCCCCAGTGCATAGCTGTGTATTGTACTTGTAGGCCTTCCTGGTTGTGCTCTGTGGGATGCTGCCTCAGCATGGCCTGATGAGCGGTGCCATGGCTCTGCCTGCAGCCAGGATCCGAACTGGCAAAAGCTGGGGCTGCTGAAGCCGAGTGTGTAAACTTAACCACTTGGCCACAGGGCTGGCCTCTTTTTTTGTGTGTGTGGTATTTTTAAGGATTCTTCCTGGAGTATGGTGGGGTGGGGATCATCGTCTGACTAATTTGCTAATAACCCTCCAAGTTTTCCGTATTGAAATTATCCAGTTTTTGGTTTGCCTCGATGAGAGAGCAGAATAAACCTCAATAAGGTAGGGGTTAACAGGAATCATTATCCTCTCTGAAGTTATAGTTGGTCATATCTGTGGGCCTTAGCCAATAGGAAACTTCTTGAGAGTGGGATACATTTCTAATTCATATCGTTCAGAAAAATCAACTACAGGTGAATTAAAGGCTTAAATACAGAAGGCAAAACTATGAAATTTTTGGAAGACAATGTAGGACAGTAATTGTGTGAGTCTAATACAAGGAAGAGCTTCTTAAACAGTTCACAGAAGGTGTAGACCATAAAGGAAAAGATTGACCGCTTTGACAGCATTAATTTGACAGCTTGTGTTTATGAAAAGAAACCATCAAGAAAGTGAGCAGACAAGTCACAAGTGAGAATAGATATTTTCAGTACATATTATTGAGAAAGGATTGTATCTAGAAAGGTAAACAGTGACAAATCAGTAAGAACAATAGAAAAATGGGCCTATGACCCAAGTAGGCATCTCACAGAAGAGGAAACCTGCATGCAGAGATTCTCGACTTCATTAGCAATTAGGGAAAGGCAGTTTAGGACCAACGTGGTGTATAGTTTCATAACATTGGGTTGGCAACAGTGTAAAAATCTGACAATGTCTGCTGTTTAGGAAGGTTGGAAATAACTGGAATGCTTACACACAACTGGTGGGATTGTAAATTGGTACCATAACTTTGGGATTACCTAGTAAAGTTAAAGATGGATGTACACTTTGACCCAGTGATTCTACTCCTGGGTCTTTATCCTGGAGCAGTGCTTCTAAATTGTGTTTTCAGCATCTCACAGGAACTTATTATAAATGCAAAATTTGGGGCTCCACCCTAGACCTATTGAATCAGAAGCTTTGGGGATGAGCCAGCTTTCAGTCTTAACAAGCCGTTCAGGTGGTTTAATGCATGCTAAAATTGGCAAACTGCTGCCCCAGAGAAACGCATGTATGTGAGTGCCTGAGGACATGACAAGAATGCTCACAGTTGCACTGTTTGTAAAAGGCAAAAACTGGAAGCAGTGTCCATCCGAGGAGAATGGATAAATTGTATTCCTATAGGAGTGCAACTGAATGGATTTTAGCCACCTGCACCACTGAGGATTATTGTCAGGAATATCATATTGAGGAAAAAAAGCTACTTCCAGAAGAATGCACATAGTATTTTTCCTTTTTTAAAGTTTTGAAACATGTGAAGCAAAAGTCCATACTGTTAGGAATACAGATATGGCAAAGTAATAAAGCAGATTAATTACAAACACATTCAAATTAGTGGGTAGCTCTATTAGAAGAGAGAAGGTGATAGGGATCCCGAAACGGAACTGAAAGATAGGAATTTAATTTTTTTTTTTTTTTTTTGGTGGGGAAGACTCGTCTTGAGCTAACATCTGTTGCCTGTCTCCCTCTGTTTTGTGTGTGGGATGCCTCCACAGCATGGCTGATGAGTGGAGTAGGTTTGTATCTGGGATGCGAAGCTGTGAACCCAGGCTCCTGAAGCTGAGTGTGCAGAATTTTAACTGCTTGGTCATGGGGCTGGCCCCCTGAATTTAATTTTCTTAAACTGTGATCTGTACTCAGGGTTTTCTTATGTTATGCTTAGTGCCTCGCACATATTCAAATTATTTTTTGTACCTGCCAAATTTTTAAAAAACATACACTTATGTCTTTTCTTTTTGCGAAGTCTGTCTACACAGGGACTATTCAGTTTGTATGAAAAAGATCTGGTGGGGGTGATGGTGGAGAAGATATGTTCTGGCAGCATTATGGTCTGAAAGTACTTTCAGCAGTAGGGATATCAAACAGAAGATTGTTTTTGATGATGATGATGGTTAATACTTGCTGAGCACTTGCCAGGTGCCAAACACTGGTCTAAGGACATTACGTACTGAGTTTATCCTCAGTTAACTGAGGATTGAGCCTCACAGTGAGCATTTGGGGGTTGGTACCACGACTCCTGTTTCCTAGGGGAGGAAAGGTGTGTGTGGATACAGAGGTGAAAACGGTAGAGGCTGGCTGACTCCTAACACTCTGTCAGACCTGGTCAGAGGGAGAGGACAGCCAGACAAGTCTGTTATGCCTGAGAGTGTTGGAGTTTCGAGACAAAAAGGAAAAGTCAAAATAGGAATGGGAGTGTGGAAGACTGTGGAGAGGGAAGGCTGTATATACCCGCATTTTTGAAGTTGCTTTCTTTATCTTAGTAGGTTTGTTTCTAAACCAGCGTATATGAGTGTCATTCTAGCAGATGCTGAGTCCCTAAAGCAGAAAAGTAATTGCATTTTGTTTTTAGTTTTAAGGATTGCATCTTCCAGTTCATTAGAAATTGGTAAGATCACACCATAGGATTTGGGAAATCTTACTTCTTTGCTTAGGCAGTTTGGTTGCTAAAAAGGGCACTTTTGGGGACTCTCCCTTTGCCTATTGTTTTCTAGCCTTTGATAATTGTTTTTGTATCATGATTATCTCATATTATGAGGACTATTTCTTAGATACACATTGGTTATATTGTAAACTTTATTTTAAGCCACCGTAGTATGACAGTCACTCCTTAAAATTAACAAATACAGAAAAAATTAAAAGATGTTCCAGAAGCCATAAGTCAAATGATATGAAACCAAATAGCACTACTGTTTTTGTTTGGTATTCAATTCAGAGTGCTCAAATTGTCTAAACCACATGAACTGTCAAGCATTTGTAATTGTGTAATGTCATGCTTTCCAGCAGAGTCAGCCCCTTACTAAGCTGACAGCCAGGAGAGTCCTTCCATAGCAGGGATGTCTGCATTTGAGACACATGTAGTGCTTGTTGGAGATCCGAACATAGGCTTCTTAAAACAAATTTTAAGTACTTCAGCTCTTCTAGTTTCAGATGCATTTTGCTGAAGCTGGATAATCTCAGTCTTAATTGCCAGTGCTTTTCAATGTGTTTCATGTTCCTATTTCTCTTTTATTTTCTCTTATATGCTTTTCCCCCCTTTAAACAAAAACACAAAAAGTTTTAAATAAAAGCAAGTAAGGTAATAGGAAGCCTAATAGGAAAAAGATATTTATTGTTTGATGCATTTGGAATAATAGCAGTGTAATCATCAAATGTAGCCAAAGCCCAGCATGCTTGTCAGTTACTAAGGATAATGGAAACTTTGTGTTTTAAACCTAGAGCAAGCAACAAACCACTTCTTTCAAAGTGTGTAATTCACTTGTGATTTCTGCTGATCGTGGATTCCGGACCAGAATTTGATGCGTATTATTGGATCAATTATTCTAGAATGAGAAATCACAGTTATAGAAGTTCATATAACTATAAAACCATTAGAATTTAAACTAAGGTGGTAATCTACTTTTACAAATAGCTTAGACAATTTAGATCATTCGAGGAGAGGTAGTAGGAATTATAGTCTTTCAAAAAATGAGACCAAATGGTTTTCATTAAGAATCTTCAGGGTCTGTAATCTGGTTTTCCATATGGGTGGTGTTTAACACCCTAGGATTTCAGGGTGGGAGGTGGAGGCAGTGTTTGCTAAAAGTGACATTCCTCAGAGTCATTTTGCATGACAGATTGTTGACATCCCTATTGAGTGCACTTTGTTTACTCTCCTTCCTGATTCACCTTTCTTCTCCTTTTTTCCCCTCTTCTCCACACTTCAGCTCTCTGTCTAGTAAATATATGTTAGGTTTATATTATTTCTTTTGAAGTTAGAAGGGACTTTACTCCATGGGGTCCCAAATCTGGCTCATCAGAATCACTCAGGGAGCTCTCTGAAACTACAGATCCTTGTCCTTACCCCAGACTCTGTTAATCAGGATCTCTCCATGGGTGGGACCAAGGGATTCATGTTTGGCTGATTAGCTAAACTGATAAATGATTGGTATTGTCTGTGGTTCCCTTGTGTTACAGACGTGGAGGTAGTAAGTCCAGGCATGCTCTTCCAGGGACAGTTGCATTTCTCAGAAAAGGTTGTCGAAGGTCTCGAAAAGCCTTCATTAATGGTAGAGTGACAAGCGATATGATAATTTTTGGCCATTGGTATGTGGCAGAGATGGCTAGCTGTCCATCTAAATCAGTTCTGTCCTTCCATAAGATACAGTTCTACAGCTCCAGGTTTCACTTTTCATATTCCCTTGCGGCGAAGCAGGTATGAGTGGAAGTGGTAGATGCCCCTGTCCGGGAGGGGGAAATTTCCCCCTTATTCCTCTTGAGTTCTTGTGGCTGGCCTCATAGTAAAATGAACACAAGACAGATTAAAGAGAAAACTCGAATGTAATGCGTACACGTGGGAGATCATAAAATTAACGCTCAGAAGTGACCAAAGCAGGCAGCTTTTATACTTTTTACACACAGAAACACTAAATTTGTGAGGATTTGACAGGACAAAGATACTTAGGTTTGGGTGCTTCATTAGTAAGCAATCTAAGCAGAGTTTGGACTTGTGGTGGTAAATTAGTAAAAAAGTAACAAGGTGTGTTTATACAGGCCTCTCCGCCCTGAATTCCACCCCCTCCCAGCCCCACCCTTTTTGCTTGAGGAAGATTGTTCCTGAGCTATCATCTGTGCCAACCTTCCTCTGTTTTATGTGGGATGACGCTGCAGTGTGGCTTGATGAGCGGTGCTAGGTCCGCCCCGGGATCCGGACCTGCAAACCCTGGGCCGCCGAAGCAGAGCACGCCAACTTAACCCTTATGCCGTTGGGTCAGCCTCGTGAGGAAGCTGTTTTTCACATGGGAGATTCGTTTGCTGCTTTCAGGGGGAAATGGAAAGGGTCAAAGTGCAATTTTTGCATCAGCTGCTTCTCAAATAACTAAGTCAAAATAATCAGCGTGCCATTGTAGCATATTTTGGGGGCAGTCTGCCCTGGGTCCCAACACTGCTTTTGAGTCAAGATTGCAAGACTACTGTTAGTTATGTCTGACCAGATACTGAAAGTCAAAGGTCAGCAGATGGAAGCAGAGCTGGTTGGGACATGGAGAATTGTCTCAGAGCACGTCTCGATGATACTTCATCAAGAGTCTGCTGCTTCCAGGCTTGCTTTCTTCAGTCAGCTGAATGCAGGGAACGAGGAAGCTCCAGGGCAGAGCTGCAAGATGGAAGGAGCCAGGATCCCTGAGTCGGCCTGCAACAGACCGCCTGCTGACCAGGAACACCTGCCGTGGAAGTTTACCAGAGCGAGAGAGAGACTTCTGTTGTGCTTTGGCCAGTTGTAAGTGCACGTTTTATACCAGTATGGTATTAGGGCATTATCTTCTTGTTAGATGGATTCTAGCCACTGTATCCAAATCTCAAAGGAAAGGCAGGTTCTGAGTATGTAGAAAATTAGTATTCTGCAGTTTTCCTTCTCCACGTGTATAATTCTGTTATCTGTTCCTCAGAATGTAGACGTGTGATGTGACAGAGTTGGGACGTTTTATTAGGCTGCAGTACTTTCTTAGAGGTGTAATCTGAAGGAGGCTACTACTCATGTGAAAACTGGTGATTGAGGATTTGTGATGCCAACTGTGAAGGTTGCCAGCAGTGGAGGAGAGACTGATCTTCAGAGCACTCTCGTTTAATAATGATCTTAGGGCTAAGAATTATTAGTTTTTATTGATTTCCTAGAATTTACATAATTGAAAAATTAGCAAATGTATAAGGTATGTATGATGTGGCATTTTCCAAACTTAAGTCATTTCCCTACTCCTTCATTGTTTTTGCTGTGTTTTATACCACAGCATTTTATCTCACTCTTGTTTTTTGTTTGTTGTTCTGTTTGTTTGGTAACGTCTGTTGCCAAGCTTCCTTTTTTTGCTTGAGGAAGATTCTCCCTGAGCTAACATCTGTGCCAGTCTTCCTCTATTTTGCATGTGGGATGCTGCCACAGCATGGCCGATGAGTGGTGTAGGTCTGCACCTGGGACCCGAACCCACCAACCTGGGCCACTGAAGTGGAGTGTGCCGAACTTAACCACTACACCACAGGGCCGGCCCCTTTCTCACTTTTTTCTTTTTAAACTTAGCATTGTCATAAGAAGTAATACATGTGGAGTCATAGGTTGGTGTGTTATTTTTTCCTAATATCTATTTGAATAATACATACTTATTTAAAAATCCCAACATGTGGTAGATAACTTTATTTTAAACGCCACTAGTGATATTTCTATCATACCTGGGAAATGCTGTTCACATAATGAATATTATTTTTTAGGATCTTCAGTGCTTAATCCATAAAATTCTAATAGAAATAGATGCAGTCACAGGAACTAGCGGACGTACTGTGTCTAACAGGGCTTTGGTTACAGCTTTTTCCTATCACAGATTAGTATTCTATTTGATTAATATCTACATTTGTTTGTGACTGAGGGACAACGAAAACAGTGTATTTAAATAATTTTTGAACAGTGTTAAGCAGGATGTGCTTCTAAAGTTAGTGAGGAATGGGCCTAAGGAAGTGCTAATGACCGTGACATTAAGATACAAAAATCTTGGAAAATACTGATACTTGTGGTAGAGAAAGAATTTGATAATCCCGTGATCCGAGGGTGAAGAAGATAATGAGGCTTGACCGGCCCCGGGGAAGCGTTGTTAGATTAGTGACTTAAATTTCAGGTATTGAGGAAAGAATTCCAGTAGGGAAGTTTTTCGCATTTTCCTCTTCTTCTCCTTTTATTTGCCCATATCTTTTTGTTCACTTGAGAGTATGTAAGATGTTGTCCTGGGGACATTTCCTATCAGTGTCAGCAGGAAAGAGTACTTTGTTGGAGGGGTGCCCTGGCGATCCTTGGTAGCTGAGGAAGTACCCACGTGCTGCTTCTCTCCCCTCTCAAATGGTTTTAAAGTTCTAGAATTTGCCTAAACCATTGGATTTATATATAATTTAAATGTTAACTTCTTCCGTCATTTTGGTAAGTTTGTCCCTTGGTGTATAAATTAATACTTTAAATTTGTTCTAAAACATCTGTGTTTAAAGTTGAAAAGCAAGTTGCTTATTTCAGGTGTTCCAGAACTTTGTAGATGAGTCTTATACACTATAGACAGTGAGCACATTGAAACTTAGTCTTTTTGGTTTTCCTTTTGAAGAGTCTAACTTCATATATAGTCCTGTTTTCGCTCCTGACTTCCTTTACCCATTTTTTATGATTTGAATCATTAACACCCTATACCAGCAGGCAGGATAGTAAAAGCAGGCAAGGTAAATAAAGGAAAAGTGATAGAACTTCAGATGAGTTAATTTTGTAATTTGTGTTAGATCAGTTAAAACAGGAGTATGTTAAAATAGTCAAAGAACAATCGTTTAAACTTTGGAGATTTTTTGCCCTTTTCTCACTTAGAACAATTAATTGACAGTGAGATGTGAGAGACACTGACAGAGCTTTAGTGAAAAGCAGCAAAATGGAATTCAGAAGGAGAATTTAGAGGGAAAACTTGAAAATGGAAATGCAGTTTTGCTAGGTGAAAACTAAGGAAAAGGGGATCAGGAAAGTTACAGAAAAATGATAGCATTCTCGAATGAATGGCATAACGTTTATAGAGAGAACCTGCTGAGATGGTGAAAGAGTCTAGAGATGTGTGTGATTGCAAACCTCCCCCCTTTTTGAGCGAATAGACCGTTCAAACTAAATTAAGAAAAGGATATAAAGTCTGTTGTTTGTTTTAATATTTCATGACTGATTTTATAGATGAAATTATATTTTACAATAAATAGGAAGAAGAATTTATGTAGCCTGTTCTATTTGATGTGAAACAGCAAATCCCGTCTCTCTGTAGCTGTGAAGAAAATTCGTTATAATGTCTTTAGTTGTAAGAGATGGTTTCATTGTGATTAGTTACATTGATGATAAAACAACCTTTTCAAATGGCATACGACACGAATGATCGTGTGTGTCTGCTTTTAATGGCATTGAAATTTTTCATTTTCTGTTTTACTCATAGAATTTTCCTTTTTTTATGCTGTTTTCCTGTTCCAATAAGAATTTTCTTCCTTTTGAGAAAAATCAAAACAATTAGATGGAAATATTAACAAAGCATTAATTTTAAAAATACATTTTGAAAGGAGATATATTGGATTTTAACTTTTTGTGTAAAATCTTTCCTACTACACAAGATAGCTTTGTCAGAGGTGGTTAAGATCGCCATAAAATTGACTTTATTACTGGATCAATTTAATGTATTTGGAAAATAGTACTTGAAGTGTAGGAACATTTTAATAAAAGAAACAGCCAAGTAAGAAAACTGGGCTAATGTTACAGTTTATTTTTGTCCCATGACTTGTCACGTTATGTTGCTGTTACTACATCCTCACGAGTAGTGTTGGGAAGGGGAGACTCTTTGATAATGAAAGGGGTGAGGTCTGTTTATTCTGTTACAGTCACCATGGCTTGATCCCTATTAGTATGGCTTTTTAATGATTGTTTTAGCTCTAACTTAAGCGCTAAACAAATATTCTAATTTTTAACTTGCAGGCAGAATCAAATTAGGTATTTGAAACAGAACATGGGTATCCCCTGGAATAGGAACAGTATTCTCTTCTGACTTGAGTGCGAATTTTTTTCTCTCTGTCGATAGTTTTATTTACTCTGACCATTTGGGCTTAAGAGCACATAGTTCTAGCTTGTCTTGGGTTTGTCCTTGGACTCTGGCTGGGGAAGGTTATTTTTAGAAGTAGGCTAGACATGGCATGTGAGATGCTTTGGAGGTGGAACTTAATCAGATGTGAGTCCTGTGACCAGAGGCCCCTACATCTCCGAAGTTTGAATGCCTCCTGCTAGGTGAGGGTGAGGAAGTTTTGTATTCTGTGTGGCCAAAAGGATTGTGACTCATTCAGCCCCAGTGGCATGTGGCTGTATAGGTGTTTACTGCATGGGCTGCCCCATCAGGTTTGGGGAAGAGTAGAAATAGAGGTTGCTAACATTTCTGAGCTTAGCTGGACAGGAACTCATGGCTACTGTTATCTTTGAGGCAAGTTGTTTGCTATAAATGATTCTAGGGGCCAATAAGAATGAATGCCTTCATCCAAAATGAGGTTTTTCAGGAAACATGAAGACATTTCTTTTATTCCATACAAATCTAAATTTGAAACTCTCTACCTCATGTCTTTGTTAGTTAGCTCTTTAATAATTCTTGATTTTAGTATCCCAGTTTTTCATTGTAAGCCGTGTCAAGTCTGGTTTTGGTAGTGGGAGAGGCATAAATGTAAATGTCAGTTTATTAAGTTTTGAAATCTTTCAGAAGTTTGATGGGAATTCTTCTCTTCAACCAGTATACTTCGTGGACCTCCTCCCGTGTACCTTAATACTATTGTGATAGTATAGAACATTCTTGTTAAAGGTTGGAGGGTATAGGAAAGGAAATCTATGTAAAATATATACAAACGAGGGGTGAACTTGAGCCCTATCTACTCTTGCCAAGGTGCAAAGGAGAGAGAGGGCATTATATTAGTTATCTACCGATGTGTAACAAATTATGTCAGAACTTAGTGGCTTAAAGCAAATAAGCATTTATTATCCCCCAGTTTCTGTGGGTCAGGGTGTGGAGTAGGCTCATTACCCAGTTGGTCGTGGCTGCAGTCAGGATTTTGTAGGGGCTGCAATCATCTGAAGGCTTGCCTGGGGCTGGAGGAGCTGCTCTCCAGGCAGCTCACTCCCATGGCTGTTGGCAGGAGGCCCCAGTTCCTCTTTGGCTCTTGGTAGGAGGCTTCGGTTCCTTGCCCCCTGGGCCTCCATGTGCACAGGCTGCAGAAGTGTTCTTGCGACAGGTCCCCCACTTCCCTGGGCGGAGTGATCAAGAGAGGGGGCAAGCAGGATACCGGCACCTCTGTGACTGTGTCTCCAGAGCCGAAAACCCTCACTGCCACTGTTTTCTGTCCCTTGCAAGCACTTGGTCACCAAGGCCAGCCCACACCAAGGGGAGGGAATTAGGCTCCACCTTTTGAAGGGAGTGTCAGAGAATTTGTGGACTCATTCTGAATCGCCACAGGCATTTTCCTAGTGGGGGAAGGTAGAGTTAACAGACTTACCCTTAGGAATGCAATGCAGCCTGTCCCTGGCACGTTGAGGAGGTGGGTTTGGCTGGACCCGAGTGTTCAGGAGCTGATCCCATTGTGAATAAACAACTATGTTACACATCCATTTGTGGTAAAATTGCTTCTGATGTTACCAATAAATGGTTTTTAGGGTGTTAAATTTTACTCTTTTGTCATGGAAGAAGTTATTCAACTTGTGACTGTTAGCATTTTCATAGAAGAGTGATTTTTTTCTTTGTAGGATCAGATACTTTATTTTGTGGTCTCTGTTACAAAGTGATGTTTCTGATGGGAGAGTGTGGTGAGAGGAGGATTACATAAAGCACAGCTCCCTTTGGTTCCCCTTAGGTTATGCACATGGTGTTTTGTAACGACAACGAATACTACAGTTTTCTCCTGAACAGACTATATATGGACTTGGTGGTACTTTATTAAATCAGGTAATCGTATAAGACATATACTTTCGATAAAAGGTCCAATTGAAAATGGTAGATTAAGAAAGAGATCTGAGCAGTCCGCTAATTTCCGTTTATTCCTGTCTTGCTCAGCTCGCAATAGGCTTGTAGGAAGTCTTACGTGTCCTACCTTGCCCTTCCAGGAGGAGACTGTGCTGTAGGATCTCCACAACTTCTGGAGTTCGTCCTTTTTTGACCTCCTCAAAGGGAAAGGGCAAAAGAGCATTGGGAGCTTTTATAAATGCACGTGTGTGCACGCCAGCCATGCTGCACACTATCCCCTGTTGTGACTTTACCATGGGCCTGGTGCCAACACGTGCTAACTGCACACTGCTTGCACCACTAATTTGGGTAAGTCTAGGAGGGGTGAAGGGTGAGATGGCGTGGGACGGAGGCAGGGAGAAGGTGGTTTCCTGTGTGGGTGGCCTTGTACCAGTGAGAGAGGATGTCTGTGAGTGTGAGTGTGTGTGTGTGTGTGTGTGTGTGAGTGAGTGAGAGAGGGTGTGAGAAAGAGACAGAAAGCAAGCTCAAGCTGCCTTAATGTCTACTGGTTAGAAAAGAGAGAAGAGATGAAAAGAGAAGTGAAGACTGGAACAAAATAAGTGAAAACTGGAACAAAAAGGAGGGAAATGAGGGGAGAGACTTCATGTGTGCTGCCCATAGTCAAGATAGCATGTGAAGTGGTTGAGAACTGTTAACGTTTCCTGGAATAATTTCTTTAAAATGCTGAAAGAAACTTCCTGTGAGAAGCGGCCACCAGGTGTCATCAGAGGGCTGCTATTGATTTGTTTTGTTCTTGTTCTTAAAGAGTATTGGAGTGTTTCGATTTCTTTCTTGCAAGTGTGTTTTTTTTTTCTTCTTTTTAAACCACAGCAGAGACTGTTTCAGTCAGAGCGGGGACTTTCTTTTGGGAGTTTCTTGCTGGGCTAATAATTTTTTATGGGTAACACTGAAGATCAAGTTACAGGTAACTTTTTAGTCAAGGAACAGCTAGTTGAGAATTTGGATAAGAGTTGATAGTCTAAGTGGAATTGCATATTTGAAAATCTTTGTGGAGTTGGATGTTGTTGAATTTGCATAGGCAGCATGTGCTTTAAGATTTGGGAATAACATATCTCATTATTGTAGTCTGAACACCTGCTATCTCTTGTGAGTCTTGAAACCTGACTATGGGAAGAAATTCGAGGCTCATTTTCTTTCTCCAGTGGAACAAGTCCCAGTTCTTTCAGAGAGGACAGAGATGATGCCTTTCTTAAGGGCCAACAGTGAATCCCCTGCTTGTTCTGTTGTTTGCTTTGTTCTTGAGGGAATTAACGATGCTTTCTGGTACACAGTAGGCTTGCAATAAGTGTTTGTTGAATGAGTAAACGAAATCTGTCTCCAGAAAAATGAGCCCTTAAACTGTCCGTCCCAATTGGGTGATTTTTGAATTCTTCTTTAAGAAAGACCCCATCCCCTGTCTCCGTTGGTTACAAGGTACTTGTTCGAATAAGCTTTCTGATGAAGATTTTTCCTTTTAATTTATATTTGCATAAATTTCCTCATTTCTGTTTCATCTTCTGTAGATCACTATAAGATACTTTTCTAGATCACTTTAAGATACTTATTAAATCACCTTGCACTCCCGCTTACTGACATCATTCTAGTTCTGGGCTTTATCAGTTAAACTATTAGAATGTACTTTTTCTGTCTCGAGGCTTTCTCGACCTATACTATGTCCTGTGTACTGAAAAATTAACCTTCCTTAAGCGGTGCTGTGTTTTGGTGACTCCCCACTGACGCTACTGGATAAATCCCAGCTTTGAAGTCAGAGCCTTCTGTGGTCTGGTCCGGGCTGGTCATTTGCCTTTGTTTTAAGTTGCTGTGCAGTAGACAGCCAGTGCTGTCGCTGTCTGGACTGCTCACGGCCTTGCACACTCACTGTGTGTGTTTTTGGCTTTGCCTAATCCCTTCCTTCTACTTGAGATGTTTAACTCTTCCTATCTGCTTCTTCAACAGAAGACAAAAACGGTTTTAGTTTCTTCAAGGTTTAGCTGAAATAACATTTCTACTATTTTAGCCAGCTATTCTACTTGGGAGTAGGATCTCTTGCTCATTATACTGCTATAGATCTTGGTGTGTATCACACACGTGATCCTATTTGGCCTTGTGTGAGTTCCTTTGCGTATATGTCACATGGCTTCTAATAGAATATGAGGGCAAAGAATGGGTTCATATCAGTGTCCTTCCTTTCGTATGCTAGGCACTCAATATATATTTGTTGAATGTTTGTTCTTTCTTGCTATAATGAGATGATGAATTGACGACCTCAGATGTGTATGGATGAGATTTGTGCACCATACAGCTTTGCGAAATGTGAAATTGCCCTATAGATGAAGCGCAATCTGTTCTTTTGTGTATTTTACTAAAGAATGTCAACTGAATTCCTGGGGAAGGGGAAATGCTGATATGTCCTCCCCTGTCTTCAGGACACAGATGGCCCAGACGTGTTTGTGGCTCAGTGAAGGTGAGGGAGCTGCTGAGCTGCCAGTCCACAAAGATTGATGAAATCTGAGAACTTCAGAGGAAAGAGCTGGCGTGGCACCAAGGCCATTAGCATATGGAATCCTTATCAAGTGTATCTCGGCTTACTTGCACATTGAATTTTCAGTTAGACTTCTTTTAGTTTACTTAATTACCTGCTTATAACAATTCAAATAAATCCTGAGAAGTTATGTTTTGTGTAGCTAGGGAGCTGACTTCATGTAGATTAACACTGGAGTCCAAAATCGGAGAGAAGGGAAGAGTCTCACGTATAAACTTCACATTGTGTCTTTGTACTCAGTTCACTTTGGGTTCTGTCTAATGGAATGCAGTGCCTTAAAACGTTACATGGTTGTGTTTTCAACTAGTTTTATCTTCTGTAGTATATTTATTTTCTAGAAGGATATATTTTAAATGTTTTGGCACCGATAAAATGTAGAGAAATGTAAATATAATGGCAATTAGACAGTTTCATTTTTAAGATTAGTAATTTCTCTTTCAGTGAAGAGAAGGTGAGTCAGGTATGGTAATTTTTCTATTTAAAATGGGGTACTAGCATTATAGCATATGCATATATATTTTTCTTTAAAATCAATGAGTATTCAGTATTGGTACTAAATTTAAACCTGGTTGTTCTTTAACATTTTCTAAAATTGATCTTCCCTTAATGGGCTTTCCGTAGATAGGACATAAGTTGAGCCTCATGTTCAGTGATTTCTCTCCTATTTCGGAGCCCAGTTAATCTTCACTATGGCCATCACTCCGTCACTTAATCCACTTCATGTACTTACACTCTCAGCGATATCCTAGATTCAGTGTTCAAAGCCTAAAGTTCAGCCAAGTTCCCTCATTAGAATTCCCACCTTTGGTTAGTCTCGTCATAGAATTTTGAGAGAAAAGACCCGAAGCTCACTCTTCTACATGAACCTCATAAGAGTTAGCATTTCCTAGCTTAGAATGGAACCAGGGACACGGTATGAATGTCAGAGCCTTAGGACTTCTCCCCTCCTCACGCCTGAATTGTTGTAAGTCATTCTAGTTCTTCCACGTGGGATGCTGCCACAGAATGGCTTGATGAGCAGCGTGCAGGTCTGCGCCCAGGATCGGAACCGGTGAACCCTGAGTCACCGGAGCGGAGCACGTGAACTTAACCAATCGGCCATGGGGCTGGCCAGCTAATTTTGTATGTAAACTTAATTCTCGGTCAAGATGTCCTGGATGCTCTTGGTATTTTTAATCTCACATTGTTCATTTTCACTCTTAACTTCAGTCTACAGAATATGTCAAAATGGGGGCCCACAGAGAAGCTTTCTACACTGAAGTTTTTTTTCTTGGACTGATTCTTCAGGCCTAGAAGCTCTCTTTATTGGGCAAGTGACAGGGTAGCAAGTTCCTCCCCGGCTCTCAGTATCAAGAAGGGTTTGATTATAAAAGAGAGCTTCTCTAAACCTGTTCAGGAAAATAAATAGTAAAATATAAGTCTATCATTTTCATAGGACTACCTCATTGCCAGAAAGAGTCCTACAATCTTTTCCGTGTTGTCATGTACCTCTACTTAAAGGGCATAAAAGAATATCAGGAATCACTTTGAAGAATTAATCTAGCCCAACACACCCTTATAAAGAAGATTTAATAGTTTATTTAATAGTTTATTTGACCACCTACTCAAAATTTGTTTATCTTCAGTTTTCCTCTAATTCCGCAATTTTGTTACAGTTTTACCTAAGTTTCAAACAGATAATCACAATTTAAATTAAAAACAAACACTTCACAATATAGGAAAAGCCTGACTGAAAGATAAATTGTACATCTCAAGTTAGCACAACAAAATGTGTTTGATAAACTGCCAAATAAATCTTTGAGTTGCCTCCCCGACCCTTGAACTGATTTTTTCTCTTAAGGGCATAATTAAGCTTTCATTCAGAATGCCGTATACCTCACATTGCGATTATTGCTCTTATCAAAATCAACCAGTTGTTCTCCTCAACTTGCCCTGAAATTTTAACTCCTCCGGAAAGCTCTCAGTTGCACACTCTCTACAAACATTCCACCCATCTCTGGTATCCAATGCCCACAGCAACTCAAGGAGGCGTTTGCAATTTTAATACGTTCCAGAAACAGGAGTTGAAAAATGACGAATTCACGATGATGAGAGGAAATTCTGGAGGTTTTTAAAAAAGAAAAGATTCTATCATATTACTGGACTGTAAGAAATATCACTAGCAATCTTTTTTCATACAATCCTAGAGTTCATTAACATTAAACCTTTGATCATGTAAGTAGAGTTGCATGACCCCATTTCATTACTGTTATTAAAAATAATGGTACCTACCCTGTATCTCCCAATCCATGAAGGAAAATCACCTACAAGAGAAAAAATTAATAAACAATGCCCAAATAAACCCACACAGAATTGATACACACTAGCGTTGGTCAATTCTGGATGCCAGAATTTCAGAACACTACCTTCAGCAAATCAAACTCCATAGAGCTCTCTTCAGTGGGAAAAATACTTAATTTCTCTCACTGTAGTTCCGAAGATAATTAATGTGCGGCCTTAGCACTTAAAGAGGTCCCAGTTAGACATTCTTAAGTGCAAATAACATTCTAGGAAAAATAGTTTGTTTCAAGTCAAACCATGCAAGTCTCATGTAAACTGTAGACTTTTTCCATCACAAAAAGGAGCTTCCGGGGTTAAAAAGACATTTGAGCTCCTCGTACACGGTTTTCTAAAAAACAGCACCCTGTGATGTCATAAGTTGCCAATCTTCAAACTTCTTTAATTCAGGACACGAGTGCAAGGTAAGAAAATAAAGTCATTTTCTTGAGGACTTCAGACTTCCCTCACCCACAAACAAGAGAGAAACGAGCAACGGAGCCACCTCGAGTTAGGGTGCCTGGCCGCTAACGCCGGTCCCTACAAGCTGGGGACTCGCTCCGCAATGCAGAGGGCTCGGGGCTGACGGGGGCGGGCGCGCTGATCCTCCGGCCCGGCCGCAGCCCCGGAGCCCTCCCGACACCGACCACCCCACCCCACCCCACCCCACCCCACCCCACCCCACCCAGCCCACCCCGGACCCGGCGGAGGGAACCCACCCACCGGCCGCCAGGCGGTCAGCGACGCCAACCCTGCGCGAAGGGCAGTGGTGAGCAGCGGGCCGAGGGTCCCCTCCGAGCCCCGGCTGCCGCCACTCACCGCAGCAGTGGCCTTCCGGGCGGCGGGGATGATGGCGGGAAGCGGGGCAGACGTGTTATTACCGCACATACACCGGCTCGACCGACAACGCGCGTCGCAGGCGGAAGGGAGAGAGGGCTCCCGGCCCGCCCCACCGGGCGCGCGCTCAGGTGTCGGCGGCCCGGCGGCGCTCTTTCCTGCCGGGCGTCCGGGACACCCTGGGGGAGACGCTCTCAGCCCCAGCGGGACTGCGTGGTCCCTGGAGCCTGGGCTTGCCTTCCGCTCCTGGGGCGCTGTAGTGAAAAGAATGAGCCCCAAAGCCAGTCATCCGCAACCCCACATACTCCTTCGTTTCCTGAAGCTGGGGTGGACTCGTTTGCGCTGGGAGAGGTCGCTCGAGCTTTCGCTGTATTTCCGTTTGGGGCTACACCAGTGTGCAGTTTTGGAGTCGACTCCCCTCCTCCTTTAAACTTCAGCTGAAAGAGAAAACATTCAGTTGTCACCGAGAATGCACAACTTATTGATCGATGGATAGTGACATAGTACTGATTTAAGCATGAGACTAGACGGTCCCTTTTCTGCACAGGTGGGTCAATGCATATTAAATACATGGTATGATCTGGGAAAGCGCAAGAGATAGAAACCCCGTAGAACCAAAATGGCCAGACCTTCTGAAGTTTATCGTTCAATGGAGAAAGTTAAATGATATACACAGTCCTTAGGGAGTACAGTGTAAGATAGGGAAAGAAGCTGGTGAACAAAAGGCTTTAAAACACACACACACACACACACACACACACACTCACTCACACTCACTCCACTTTAATTCATAGGATAACCAGAATGCAGTCGTACTGTTTTTTATCTTTCTTGTCTTGGATTTGAGTGCTGAGAATTTGGGGGGCTCTCCGAAATGTTAAATTGATGCTGATTTATTGAAAATGATAATGTGACATTTCACTTATGAGTCTACAATTATGTCAGGCTTTTAAGTACTTGGTTGTGATTTAAGTATTTGGTTGTGATGTTAATAGAGACTAAAACTATCTTTAGCTGTTATGTCAACCTAAATGAAGCTGTCTGGGGGGCAAGCTCAAAAAATGAGTTTATTTGGGAATAGCCGAGGAATTGCAATTCTGGACGTGCAAACTATGGTGAACCATAGGCAAGTTGGAAGAGACAAGGGGAAAGTTAGTTTTTATTAGGTGTTAGGAGGAAATTAAGGAGGGTTATTTAGAATAAAAGTTCATTGGAGAAGAACAAGAGTGTAAGGTTGTGACAATGCGTTGTCGCTGCGGCAGGGACGGATCTTCCTTCCTTTTCTTAAAAGCAGGAGATGAAATTCCTAGGTGAAGATGTCCTCCGTTGCACCAGCAGAAAAGTTACATTCTTATCATCACGGATAAGAAGTTGGGACTGAGAGAATTTTATACAAATAGGCCTGGTTAAAATAATTCTTATCGTCCATCTTCCTGCCAGTTAGGCAGGCAGCAGTGAGTGGTATGTACGTGAGAGGTCCCCCTTCAGGGTTTCATGACTCCATTTTAAAAGAGGTTTTCCTTTATTTTCACACTTACTATGAACAAAACATGTTCCAAGACACTACTAGTCTGAGTTTTTCTGTGATGTAATATGTAGAGTTCCAGGTGCCACCAGCGGTTCTATCAACTGACTTCCGTTAGTTGGGAGTAGGACAGCTCAATTTTATCTAGAGACATGCACAGCATAACAGCGTTTGGGTCAAGGACGGAGGGCATATAGGAGGGTGGTCCCGTAAGATTAGTACCATATAGCCTAGGTGTGTAGTAGTCTATACCATCTAGGTTTGTGTGAGTACACTCTATGATGAATTGTGTAAGTACGCTCAATGATGAAACTGCCTAACACATTTCTCAGAATGTATCCCCATCATTGAGCAATGCGTGGCTATATTTCTGTCATCCTCCCCTCTTAGCCAGTCCAATTGCTGCTATTCCTGCAAGATTCACCGAAGTCTTACATCCTCTAAGGAACCTTAGTGTTCTAATTAATCTCTTTGTCCCCCAGATAAGAGAAAGAAAGAAATATAGTAATAGAAAAAAGACAAAATTAGCATTATTTTCAGAGGATGATGATGCTAAGGTGTTTAAAGCAAAAGCCAACTGAGTAAATTTGAAGATTGAATTGGCTCTATTCAACAATTCATGAATTGAGCAGCATCCCAGCTAGCAAATAGAAGGGAGGTCCAAGGAGCTATGCAAAGTGGAAGGCTGTTATGGGCAGAAGGGACGGAATAAAGGAAGTTTCTAGCAAAGAGCAGATTCGGGCAAGATCACCTTCCTTTGGGGAAGAGTAGTGTGGGGATCTATGAGGCAGATTACTCACTCATGCCGACCAGGTAATTCCAGATTGACTAGTTAAAGGTCACATTCCTGTGAGAGACTGAAAGTGCAATTAAGTCTTGATTTATTGATGTGGGACTTAGCACAAGTGACACCATTTTGTTCCTGTTTTTTCTTTTTTAACAGTTCTCCCCCTTTGCATGAGACTCTTAGCATAACTTGAAAGATGTGATCAAAATTTAAGGCATTAGTGCCACTCTCAGCTACCGCTCTGTTGGTCTCACAGCTTTTACTGTTTCTCCGTGTTATAGTCACAGGTCATGAGGTTTTCTGCTGAATCCTGTGGTATTCACAGGTCACGACTTCACATTCATTTGCTTGATGGTTAGCAGCTGCAAACACGCATTTAAAGCTTTTGAGAGAATACAGTGCATCAGGGAGATTACTATGACTGTTACTGGTAGGATAATTCCCATGTCTGGAGTGCACTTCAGAGCCATGGTCCCCAAGACCCAAACCAATCAAAATCCAATAAGTGAAAGAAATACTCTGTTGAAGGAGTCACCTTTTTAAGCCAAGTGGCGCACTCAGTGATTTTATGTAACTAAATTTCAGCTTCCCCAGAAGTGTTAATCCAGGTGCAGCGGGTGGTGGCCACAGCACAGACACATCCTTGCTCAGCTAACAAATGATCAAGGGCTGTCATATTATCAAGAACTACTTTGAGCTGAGAGTCTAGAGATTTTCATTGGGCAGCTATTGCTTTAGCAGCGAATTCTGCAATACTTTCAAGAGTTAAGGAGGGATTTCTGATCACAGCCTCATTTGTACTCACTCCTAACAAAGGAAGTAGGGACCTGCCGAAAGAAGCACATCCTGAATCATGAAGGCCTCCTGGCAGGTCTTTTCGAATTGGATGATTAGGGGAGTTGACCAATGAAGTGTCTTAGCCTATTTGAGAACAGTTGAGTGGCACAGTTAGATAACCTAAGGGGCATTGCCCAGTTATGTGTTAGCCATCTAAGCATTTATAGGTCCAAGGAGAATGATCACCACCACCGATGAAATTAAATCCTGTTGGGGCGTAAACCATTACTGCTCAGGTGGCATTGTTCATGGGTTCCAGCATCATGAACAGATTGGAGTTTTTGATGATGAATCCAGCTGTCTGAAAGGTTGCTCTCCCTTAGTAATGGCTTGGGAGATATGATGGTGGCATTATCTTGCCAGGCCAATGCCAGAGTAAAGGAAAGAAAGAGAGGAAGACAGTGTTTCATGTTTAGTTAAAATGGGAAATCTTGATCTGGTGTCTTGGGTGGAAGCAGTCTACGTCAATGTCAGCTGCTTCTCCTGCTCATCAGTTTGATTCAGAGGTCTTCAGTGTTTGTAAAGGACCAGAGGTCAGGAGGAGCTTTCTTCCACTGTGAGATGTGTAGCCAAGGTTTAAGTCCTGGAGGTTTGGCTGCCATCTGGGTCGGGAGGAAGACCTAGTATATTCCTTTCCAAGGAGATTCAAGGACAGTCTTTGGTCTCAGTGATTCCAAATCAGAAGGATGGGAGGCAATAGGAAACATTCGGTTGGAGAGTGGTAGCCAGATATTTGAGAAAATTAGAAGAATTTAGGATCCAGTTCAGTTTACAGGTATATAACAAAACCTCAAAGACAATTAACAGGGTTAGAATCTAAATATCTACAAAGGTGCAAACATAATTTTTCTCTCTACAATTACCCCATTTTTTACCAAAGATAATCAGAGTAAAACTAATTTGTTTGTATTAAACTTGGCCTGATTATTTACATGAGTGTAGCAAGAATGGTGATTGACCACATAAGCTCTTTTAAGACTGCTTTGCTGGAACTTTTTATAAGGAATCTCAGATTTGACTCTTTCAAAGCCTCTGAGGCCAGGAAGCCGAGCCAAGTTTCAGGCAGTTCCTTACAGCTGTCTGGTCATGTCTGAATCTATGCATCTCTCTCTCAACTATGACATTCCAGTCAAAGCCTTGGTAACATAGCCAATGTTTTCAATTGTACCCTGTTAGAAGGAGAACAGATTCTTATTGAAATTATGCAAGTAACTTACTGTATTGCCATGAAAAGAACACTTGAGTTTCTAAATTCTGGAGGGATCATACAGGGAGAAAAAGTAAATGTTTCCTCTTTGTTTACAAAGGTATACTTTACCAATTGTAAATCATAGGTAGCTTAAGAGAAAAAGTTTCCTTAAATCTGGAAAAACAAAACACCAAAGAACCAGAAATGTTTCAAACAAGAAGTCGTAAAAATTGTAACTATCCTTCTCAGCTTATTCAGTCCCAGGTTATTAATTCTTGTTCTGCTTGAACCCAGTTGTTTCTTTTAGTTCTGGAAATTCTTTTAATCTTAAAAACTAATTCTAAAATTCATAAACATGTAGGAGTATCCAGGAATGTTAAAAAAGAAATAGAGTAATTGGCAGTTTATTGAAGGGGATTAGAATGCACCACCCAAAATATGCCATATGGATTATTTTGAGGTAAGGCCATTGAGAATCAACAGATACAGAAAGAAGCCTTCTTGGAGATTCTTTATCTGACTAAGAGCAGAAACTTCTAAAAGCTGAGGGCTGCCATAAGTCTCTTCTCCTAAGGGAGTTTTATGGCTATGAAGAAGACAGAAAATCGGCACCAACATGAGCCTGCACAAACAAATTTTAATAAATAACCTTTATCTTTCCTTAGTTTCCCCCTATATTTACCTCCTCACAATTTACCACCCTTAGAAGCTCAAACCTCTTTTCCTTTGTCTTGTCATTTCTTCACAAATTTATTTCCCTTTGTGAAAATGGTAACAGTCTGCCTCTTTAGGATTTTCATGTCATTTCTGAGGCCCCTCCACCATATGCATATGAAATAAACCTTTTTCTCCTGTTAATCTGTCTTTTGTCAGTTCAATTTGCAAGACCCCAGTTATTGAACCTGAGAAAGTAAAGGAAAAAATTTTTTTCCTCCTCATCAACATCATCTAGAATTACAAAAATTGCAAGAGTAAATTACCAATGTAGGAAAGGATAAGCAGATCAGGTCATTTACTGAATGCCCTTAGTTACTCAGATTTATTTCTAGAACAGAATTAAAACTCCAGGAAAAAAAAAAAGCACACGGGAGAAATAAGTACATATTAGAGGTGGCATTTCAAATCAGTGGAAAATGATAATTTTTCAGCAAATGATATTAAAGTAATTGGCTACATTTGGGAGAAAATTCAGGTGGTTCCTCCATTATTCCTCCCACCAAATTTTAGTCAGTATCCAGAAATTCAAATGACTAGCATTTACAAGGAAGTGCCCAACTTTTCTAATAATTAAAGAAGTACAAATTAAAACAATTTATTACTTTAGATCCATGATATTGGAAAGATTGGAACAAGCTTAAATTGCGTACACTGCTAATGGTGTGTGGTATAAAAGGGAATGACCCTGAAGAACAATTTGGGAAGATCCAGTAAAGTGGCAGATGTGCATAGCTATGACCCAGCAACTCTACTCTGGGGGCCTACTTTGGAAACCCTCACATGTACGTACACAGAGAGACATATAAGAATATTAACTGCAGCGCTCTTTCTAAATTGAAAACTGAGAACAACCTAGACACTCATCAACAAGAAAACGGATAAATTCATTTATATGTGAAAACACATTAAAGTACCATATATTGTTTCTTTCCGATGTTTTAAGATATGTGATGTACAATGAACTGCACATACCTAAAGTGTACAATTTGATAAGTTTTGTCTTGTTATATACTACTCAAACTATAACCACGATCAAAATAAGGAACATATCCATCACACACAAAACTTCTCTTGCTCCTTTGTAGTCTATCCCTGTCTCTTCCCTCTGTGCCCCATCCCCAGGAGACCTCTGATTATTTTGTCACAATAGATTTGTTTGCATTTTCTAACACTTCTTTCTCTCAGCATCACTGTTTAGAGATTCATCCATGTTGTTGTATCAGTTGTCATTTCTTTTATTGCTAAGTAGCACCCATTATATAGATATAACGCAATTTGTTTATCTGTTCCCCCGCTGATGGGCTTTTGAGTTGTTTGCGGTTTGGGGCTATTACAAATAAAGCTGCTATAAAGAATCTTGTACAAGTTTTCATGTGCATGTATGTTCACATTTCTCTAGAAGTGGGAGTACTGAATCAACTGGAAGGTGAAGTCTTGACTGTTTAAGAACCTGCCAAAATGTTTTCCAAAATAGTTAGTTTAAACATCTGATCAAATCTTTTGCCCATGTGATAAACTGGATTCTCTTATTATTATTGAGTTGTAAGAATTTTATGTCTATTCTAGATACAGTTACTTTGTCAGATACGTGTTTTGAAAACACTTTCTCTCAATCTGTGGCTGGATCGTCTATTTTCTTATGTGTCTTTTAAGGAACAAAAATTTTTAATTTTCATGAAGTCAAATTTATTGACTTTTCTTTTATAGTTTATGCCTTTTATTTTAGTTTATGCTTTATTTAAGAAATTTTTGCTTAACCCAACATCACTAAGATTTTCTCCTATATTTTCTTCTAGAAAATTTATAATTTTGGCTCTTATATTTAGACACTTATTATGATCCATTTTGAACTAATATTTCCATATGGTGTGAAACAACGATTAAGACTTTTTTTTGCGTATATGGCTCTCCAATTTCCTATCACCATTTATTGAAAAGATGATCATTTCCTCTTTGAATTCTCTTGGCTTCTTTGTCAAAAATCATTTGTCCACAGGATAGCCACATAAAAAGAATGAAGTTGTACAGCTATCTCATACCATATACAAAAATTTACTCAAATGGATCAAAGAGCTAAATGCAAGAGCTAAACCTATAAACTCTTACAAGACTACGTAGATTTAAATCTTTGTGACCTTGGATTAGGCAATGGTTTCTCAGATTTGAATAGACATTTCTCCAAAGAAGATATACAAATGGCCAATAAACACATGAAAAAATACTCAACATAATTAACTAATAGGGAAATGCAAATTAAAACCAAATGAGATACCACTTCACATCTGCTTGGATGGCCATAATCACCAAAGACAGGTAAGTGTTGGCTAGGGTGTAGAAAAATTGGAACATTCATGCTGTTGGGAATGTAAAATAGTGCAACTGCTTGGGATATTTTCCAAAGTCTGGCAGTTCTTCAAAAGGTTAAGCATAAAGTTACTCAGCAGTTTCACTCCCAAGTATATAACCAAGATAACTGAAAACGTATGTCCTCGCAAAAACTTGTAAACAAATGCTCATAGCAGAATGATTTGTAAAAGCCCCAAAGGGGAAGCAAATGTCCATCAACTCATGAATAAATAACCAAAAAGGTGGTATATCCATACAATGAAATATTACTAAGCAAGGAAAAGAAATGATACATGCTACAACATTGAAAGCATTAAACTAAGTGAAGAATCCAGTCACAAAAGACCACATATTGTATGATACCATTTATGTGAAATGTCTAGAATAGGCGAGTCCATTGAAACAGAAAGTAGATTGGTGGCTGCCTAGGGCCAGGGTAGGAGGATTCAGGAGGAAATGGGGAGTGACTGCTAATTGATACAGGGTTTCTTTTGTGGGTGACCTAAATTTTCTAAAATTAAATAGTAATGATGGTTGCGCAACTCTCTGAATATACGAAAAACCGTTTAATCGTACATTTAAAATGCGTGAATTGTATTGTATGTGAATTATATCTTAATAAAACTGTTACTTTAAAAATCTATTGTCCATAAATTTGTGAGTCTACTTCTGAACTCTCTATGGTGTTCCGCTGGCCTGTGACTATTCCAATACCACGTTGTCTGGATTACTGTCTCTTTATGATAAGCTTGGAATCAAGTAGTTTTAGTCCTTCTACTTTGCTCTTCTATTTCCAAGTTGTTTTGGCTATTCTATATCCTTTGTAGTTCCATATTCATTTTAGGGTTGACTAATGTATTTCTTCAAAAGAACCTATTGAGATTTTCATTGAGATTCTCTCAAATCTACAGGTCAATTTGAGGAAAAATGACAACTGAGTCTTCCGATCCATGAACCAGTATCTCTCTCCATTTATTAAGGTAATCTTGGATTTCTGTCAGCAATGTTTTACACTTCTCAGTGTATAGTCCTGAATATCTTTTCTCAAATTTATTCCTAGAAAATCCATGTTTACGTTATTGAAAATGGTACTTTAAATTTCAGTTTGACCATTTCTTGCTAGACATAGAAATGTAACTAATTTTTGCATATTGACCTCGTATCTGCAATGTTGCTAGACTCACTTAAAAGTTCTAGTAGCTTTTATTTGTAGATTCCTCAGGGTTTTCTTAGACAATTATGCACTTGAAAATAAAGACAGTTTTACTTCTTTTCCAATCTGCATGTTTGATTTTTTCTTTTGCCTTACGGTACTGTCTAGGACCTCCAATAGAAGTGGTAGGTAAACATTGTTGCTTCATTCCAGATCTTAGGGTAAAAGCATTCAGTCTTGCATCCTGAAATATAATGTCAACTGTAGGGTTTTTGTAGATACTCTTTATCAGGTGGAAAGAATTCCCTTTTATTCCTTGTTTGTTGAGAGTTATTGTACTGAATGAATCTTTGTGCATCGAATGTTTTTATATATATATTAAAATGATTATTTTTTCTTTAGTTTGTTGATATGGTAAACTATATTAATTGATTTTAACATTAAGTCAACTTTGCATTCCTGGGTTAAACCCCACTTGGTCATGATATATTTTGTTTTTTCACTCAATTCATGATAAGTTGTTTGTTCAAAAATTGTGAAGAATTTTTCCATCTATTTTCATGAGGGATATTGGTTTATAGTTCTTTTTTCTTGTAATGTCTTTATCTGGTTTTGGTATCAGGATAATGTTGGCTACATAAAGTGAGTTGGACAGTATTCCTTCCTCTTTAAAAGTCTGGAAGATTTTGCGTAGAACTGGTGTACTCCCTCCTGGGATGTTTGGAAGAAGGTGGGGGGGGAATAGGGAAATGCTTGTCAAAGGGTACAAACTTGTAGTTATAAGACAAATAACCTTTGGGTCCTATTGTACAGCATAGTGATTATAGTTAATGATACTGTATTGTATACTTGAAATTTTTTAAGAGAGTAGTTTTGTTTGAGGAAGATTAGCTCTGAGCTATCATCTGCCACCAATCTTCCTCTTTTTGCTGAGGAAGATTGGCCCTTAGCTAACATATGTGCCCATCTTCCTCTACTTTACATGTGGGACGCCTGCCACAGCATGGCTTGATAAGTGGTTCCCATGTCCGTGCCCAGGATCCGAACCGGTGAACCCTGGGCCGCTAAAGCAGAGCACGCAAACTTAACTGCTATGCCACTGGGCCAGCCCCAAGACAGTAGATCTGAAGTGTTCTCACCACACACAACAAAAAAGTAACTGTGATGGATGTGTTAGTTAACTTGACTGTAATAATCATTTCACAATGTATGTGTATATCAACGGTTTGCATTGTACACCTTAAGTACATGCAATTTTTATTGTCAATTATACTTCTGTAAAGTTCGAAAAAAAATGTTTAGTAGAATTCAGCCATAAAGTCATCTAGGCCTGAAGTGGAAATCAATTTCCTTAGTAGGCATAAAGCTAGTTATGTTCTTTATATCTTTTTATTAAGGGTAAAAAACAGCTTTATTGAGATATAATTTACATACCATACCACTCACCCATTACAAGTGTACAATTCAGTGGGTTTCGATATATTACATTATTGATTTTTTAAAATTGTGGTAAAATATATTCAACATAAAATTTGTCATTTTAACCATTTTTAAGTGTACAATTCAGTAGCACTAATTCCATTCAAAATGTTGTGCAACCTTCACCACTGTTTTCAAAACTTTTTCATCACCCCCAACAGAAAGTCTGTAATTGTTAAGCAATAAGTCTCCACCCTACCCTCTCTCTAACCCCTGGTTATGTCTAATCTACTTTCTATTTCTATGAATTTGCCTATTCTAGATACTTCATATCAGTGGATTCATACAGTATTTGTCCATTTGCATGGCTTATTTCATTTAGCATAATGTTTTCAGTGTTCATCCATGTTGTGTCATGTATCAGATCTTTATTCCTTTTTATCATTGAATAATATACCTTTGTACATATACACTACGTTTTGCTTATCCTTTCATCTGTGGATGGACACTTGGATTGTTTTCACCTTTTGGTTTTAGTGAATAATGCTTCAATGAACATTGGCATAAAAATATCTGTTTGAGTCCCTGCTTTGAATTCCTTTGGATATATACTTTCAGCTTTCAACATCTGACCATGATGCGTCTTGGTGTAGCCCTCCTTTCATTTCTCCGACTTAGAGTTTGTTGAGCTTCAGGGATATATATTGTTTTTATCATATTTGGGAAGTTTTCGATCACTACATAGTCAATATTTTTCTGCTCTTTTCTCTCTCTCCTCTCCTTCTGTTACTTCCATTACACATAGGTTGGTGTGCCTAATGGTGTTCCACAATTCTCTAAGGCTCTGTTCATTTTTCCTCATTCTTTTTTCTCTCTGCTCCTCAGATTGCATAATCTCCATCAGTCTGTGTTTAAGTTTTCGGGTTTGTCCATCTTTCGGTTCAGATTTATTGTTGGGCTCCTTTAGTGAGTGATTGTCCAGCCACACCCTTGATGTTCTCTCCAGAACAGATTTTCTCATTTTTTTGTAATGTAGATAGGTTGAGAACTTTCAAATCTTCAATTTTGGTTTCTTTTTCTAACTTGCACCTCAGAACTCTTCCAGCCTCTACCCATTCCCCAGTTCTAAAGCCACTTCCACAATTTTAAGTATCTGTTACAGCAGCACCCTACATCCTGGTACCAAAATCTGTATTAGTTTGCTAGGGCTGCCTTAACAAATTACCACAGACTGGGGGGCTTAAACTACGGAAATTAATTTTTTCACAGTTCTGGAGGTGAGGAGTCCAAGATCAAGTTGTGGGCAGAGCTGTTTCTTCTGAGGCCTCTCTCCGTGGTTTGTAGGTTACCGTCTTCTCCCTGTGTCTTCACGAGGTCTTCCCTTTAGACGAGTCTTTGTCCAAATTTCTTCTTCTTGTTTGGACGCCAGTCATATTGGATTAGAGCCCATCCTAATGACCTCATTAAAGACCTTTTCTCCAAATACAATCACATTATGAGGTACTGGGAGTTAGGACTTCAACATACGAATTTTTCAGGAACACACTTCAGCCCGTGACATACTTCCTGGTATGGAACCTGCATCCTGTCAGCAAGCTGGGGTGTGGGTGCTCAGGGCCCAGTGTTTTCAACCTGCTCCTACCTGTGGTAGAGGTCCACCTTCCAAGTAGGGGCTACTTGGGGTAACAGAGCCCCAGTCCTCTTGGCTACATTTGCCTGGAATAGAACTTCTGCAACATGAAGCTGAGAACGTTAGAGACTGCAGCAGCCTGCTCTCCCAGGGAGAAACTCTCACCCTAGACTGCGAGCTAAGAGGAGAGAGAGGGTCTCATTTTCTTGTAAAGCTGGATCACTCCGACTTGTAGGAGGGGTGGAGGTAGGAGTGGGACATGGCTCAAATGGCACAGACTTGCTGTTCTTACCCAGATTTACTAGATTTTCCTGAGTAAATGTTTTTTAATTTGCTGTATGCCATTAGGACAATTTCCAGAAAATTTAAATTTAAAAATAATAATAATTTTTACCATTTTTTTTTTGAGGAAGATTAGCCCTGAGCTAACATCTGCTGCCAATCCTCCTCTTTTTTTGCTGAGGAAGACTGGCCCTGAGCTAACGTCTGTGCCCATCTTGCTCTACTTTATGTGTGGGATGCCTACCACAGCATGGCTTGCCAAGTGGTGCCATGTCCACACCCAGGATCCGAAGCGGCGAACCCCGGGCCGCCAAAGTGCAATGTGCGAACTTAACCACTGTGCCACAGGCTGGCTCCAATTTTGATCATTTAAATGATCGTTTCATGGGGAAATGTTCTGCCGAGCTCCTTATACCACCATTCTGGAAGTCCTGTCTCTATTACTTCTTGAGTCAACTTGGCTAGTTTGTGTCTTTCAAGGAATTTGTCTATTCAATCTAAGTCATTAGTTTGTTGGCGTAAAATTGTCTACTCTATTCCCATATCACTTTTAATGTTTGAAGGTTCTGTAGTGATGTCTTCTCTCTCTTTCCTGATATTATTTATTTGTGTCTTTTCTCTTTTTTATCCTTATTGGACTTGCTTGAGATTTGTCAGTTTTATTGATCTCAGACAAATCGTTTTTGGTTTAATTGGTTTTCTCTCTTTTTGTCATTTTTGGTTGTTTTTTATTTTTATTGATTTCTTCCTTTCATTTACTTTTTTCCTACTTATTTGGGTTTACTTTGCTCTTCTTTTTCTGGCTTCTTAAGCTTTAACCATAGTTTTGAGAATTTTCTTCTCTTCTCTTCTGAGTTTTTAATGCTATAAATTTTCCTCTAAGAACTGCCTGGGTATACCCCACAAATTTTGATATGTCATGCTTTCATTTCCATTCTATTCAAAATATTTTAAAATTTCTTCTGGGATTTCTTCTTTGATGCATGAGTTATTTAGAAATACGTTTAGATTCCATATATATGCGGATTTTTCAGTTATCTTTTTTAAGATTTTATTTTTTTCCTTTTTCTCCCCAAAGCCCCCTGGTACATAGTTGTATATTCTTCGTTGTGGGTCCTTCTAGTTGTGGCGTGTGGGACGCTGCCTCAGCGTGGTTTGATGAGCAGTGCCCAGTCCGCGCCCAGGATTCAAACCAACGAAACACTGGGCCGCCTGCAGCGGAGCGCGTGATCTTAACCACTCGGCCACGGGGCCAGCCCCTCAGTTCTCTTTCAAATACTGTTTTCTCTGAGTTTGAAAATTTTTGTAATTGAGGTCACGTTGGTTTTTAATATTGTGTAAATTTCAGGTGTACATCATTATATTTCAGCTTCTGTATAAGTTACATCATGTCCACCACCAAAAGTCTAGTTTCCGTCTGTCACCATATATATGTGCCCCTTTACCCCTTTTGGCCTTCCCCCACCCTCTTCCCCTTTGGTAACCACCAATCTGTTCTCTGTTTCTGTGTGTTTGTGTGTTTGTTTGTTTATATTCCACATGAGTGAAATCATACAGTATTTGTCCTTCTCTGTCTAACATTTCACTTAGCATAATACCCTCAAGGTCCATCCGTGTTGTCTCAAATGGCACAATTTCGTCTTTTTTATGGCTGGGTCGTATTCCATTGTGTGCATATACCACATCTTTATCCATCATCTGTTGATGGGCACTTAGGTTGCTTCCCGGTTGTGGCTATTGTGAATAATGCTGCAATGAACATAGGGGTACATGTATCTTTTCAAATTAGTGTTTTCGTCTTCTTTGGATATCTACCCCGAAGTGGAATAGCTGGATTGTATGGTAGTTCTATTCTTAATATTTTGAGAAATCCCCATACTGTTTTCCGTAGCGGCTGTAGCAGTTTGCATTCCCACGAGCAGTATATGAGGCTCCCCTTTTCTCCACATCCTCTGCAACTCTTGTTATTTCATGTCATTTTAGTAATAGCCATTCCAATGGATGTGAGGTGATATCTCATTGTAGCTTTGGTTTGCATTTCTCTAATTATCAGTGATGTTGAGCATCTTTTCTTTTCTTTCCTTTTTGGAGAAGATTAGCCCTGAGCTAACTTCTGCTGCCAATCCTCCTTTTTTTGCCGAGGAAGACTGGCCCTGAGCTAACATCCGTGCCCATCTTCCTCTATTTTATGTGGGATGCCTGCCAGAGCATGGCTTGAGAAGCATTGTGTAGGTCTGCCCCCGGGATCTGAACTGGAGACCCCAGGTTGCCAAAGTGGAAGGTGTGAACTTAACCGCTGTGCCAACGGGCCGTCCCCTGAACATCTTTTCATGTGCCTGTTGGCCATCTGTAAATCTTCTTTGGAAAAATGTCTGTTCATATCCTCTGCCCATTTTTTGATTGGATTGTTTGTTTTGTTGTTGTTGAGTTGTGTGAGTTCTTTATATATTTTGGAAATTAACCCCTTATTGGATATATGACTTGCAAATACTTTCTCCTAGTTGGTGGATTGTCTTTTCATTTTGTTGATGGGGAAGACTTTTAGTTTGATGTAGTCCCGTTTGTTAATTTTTTTCTTTGTTTCCAGTGCCTGAGGAGACATGGTATTCAAAAAGATACTGCGAAGACTAATGTTGAAGAGCATACTGGCTATGTTTTCAGCTAGGAGTATTATGGTTTCATGTCTTACATTCATCTCTTTAATCCATTTTGAGTTGATTTTTGTGTATGGTGTAAGATAATAGTCTACTTTCATTCTTTTGCCTGTGGCTGTCCAGTTTTGCCAACACCATTTATTGAAGAGACTTTCCTTTCTCTATTGTCTGTACTTAGCTCCTTTGTCGAAAATTAGCTGTCCGTAAATGTGTGGTTTTATTTCTGGACTCTCAGTTCTGTTCCATTGAGCTGTGTGTGTGTTTTGTACCAGTACCATGCTGTTGTGATTACTGTAGTTTTGTAGTATGTTTTGAATTCAGAGATTGTGATACCTCCAGCTTTGTTGGTTTTTCTCGAGATTGCTTTGGCTTGTTGTTAGTTTCTAATGTAATACCATTGTGGCCAGAAAGCATAGTTTTTATTATTTGAATTCTTTTACATTTATTGAGACTTTCTTTACGGCCAATCTTACAGTCTATCTTGGTCAGTGATCCAGTTGTATTTGGGAAAAATGTTAGGTAGAATGTTGGTTGATAGAGTTATTCGGGTCTTCCTTTACTGATTTTTCTGTCTACTTCATTTGTCATTTATTGAGAGAAGGGTATTGACATCTATAATAGTGGCTATAATTGTGGATTGGTGCAGTTCTTTTAATTTTATCATTTTCTGTTTTATGTATCTTGAAGTTCTGTCATTAGGTGAATATGTATTTAGTGTTGTTGTTCTTTTCCGTACAATTTGACAGTCTCTACCTTTTCATGACAGTCTCTATCTTTTCCTGTTTCAAAAATCTCTGCCTTTTGATTTTTTTTTACAGCATTCACAGTTAAAATGATTACTGGTTGTTGTGATTAAAGTGGTTAAATGTACCATTGTGCTATTTATTCATTCTCTCTCTTATTTGTGATCTCTTTGTATTTTTTTTCTGCCTTCTTTTAGAAGGCAGAAAATTTTACATTTTCTAATTCCATTTAATCTCCTTTATTGACTTGTTAGGAATAAGTCAATATTCTTTTCATGTTATCTGTACTCTTTGTTTTCTTTATTTTATAAGTTGTTTTAGGGTTTATATTAGACATCTTCCACTTATTGCGCTCTACCTTCTGATCATATTATTATCCTTCATGTATAGTATAAGCTCATTACAATAGTTTACTTTCATTTCACCTTTCCTAGATTTTAGGTTATTGTGGATATACATTTTATTTCTACATATATTAGTAACCCCACATGCATTGTTACATTTTTGTTTTAACCGGTCAGTAATGTTTTAAAGATGTTTAAAAATTAGGGAAAAGTGTATTTTGTATTTACTCACAAACTTTGCGTTTCCAGTGCTCTTTATTTCCTTGTGTATATCCAGAATTATAGTTGGTGTCATTTTCCTTCTGTCTGGAGGATTTTCTTTAATATGTATTATAATACTGGGCTGCTGGTGATGAATTTTAGCTTTGATATGTCTGAAATAGTATTTATTTCATTTTCATTTCTGAAATGTATGTTTACTGGATATAGAATTCTGGGCAACCATTATTTTTCTTTCAGCTCTTTAAAGGTGTTGCTCCGTTGTCTTCTGGCTTTCATTCAATCCAGTGAGAAGTCTGCTGTAATTCTCATTTTTCTTCTGTACACGTGTCTTTTTTTGGGCTGCTTTTACGTTTTTTCCTTATCACTGATTTTAAGCAATACGATTATGATGTGCATTGGTGTAGTTTTCTTTGTTTCTTCTGCTTGGGGTTCATTGAGCTTCTTGGAAATATGAGTTTATGGTTTTCATTAAGTTTGGAAAAATTTCATCCGTCAGTCCTTCAAAATTTTCAGTCCTATCCGTCTCCTCCTTTTTGGGAGTGCAGTTATATCTGTATTAGGGCACATGATGTTTTTCTATAGCTCGCTGATGTTTAGTTTTTTCCAATCTTTCCTCTCTCTCATTTTAGATGATTTCTGTTGTCTTTAAGTTCATTAATCTTCTTCTACAGTGTCTAACCTGTTGATAATTTTAACCATACTGTTTTTCTTCTCAGACATTGTATTTTCACTTCTAGATGTTTATTTGTGGTTTGTTTTGTTTGTTTCCTTTTAGATTAACAAAGGTTCTTTTACCATGCTAAAAATATAAAATATACCATCTTAACCATTTATGAGTGTAGCACAATTCAGTAGTGTTAAGTAAATTCATATTGCTGAGGAATAGATTTCTTTTACATCTTCCATATCTCCTTAAAATGCTCATCTTTCATCCTTCTTGAACATATGAACTATATTTATACTAAGTGTTTAAACATTCTTGCCAACTATTTCTGTCATCTCTGGGTCTGTTCATATCGATTGATTTTTCTTTTCATTTTAGGTCTTATTTTCCTGTCTCTTGCATATCTGGTAATTTTTTTTTGTCAAGTGCCACATAGTGTGAATTTTATTTTCTTAGTTGTTGGAGTTTCTGTATTTTTTTTCTAAAATATTTTCAGGCTTTGTTTTGAGATTCAGTTAAGCCATTTGTAATCAACTCTGCCATTTTGAGGCTTGCTTTCTTGCTTTGTTAGGTGGATCCAGTACAACTTTTAGTATAGGACTAATTTGGTCCCAACACTGATGTGATACCCTCTTGAGAATGTCCTTGTATTAGGAGGTTTTTTTTATTTGGCTAGTGGGAATATAGAGTATTACCAGCCCTGTGTGAGTTCTGGGATGGCTATACTTGAATCTTTCTCATGGTCTTTCACTGGCCTTGAGTAGTTTCCTCACACACCTGCATTGATCAGTACTCATTTGGAGCTCTTCCTGCGCAGATCTGTCTTCTCTCATACTTCATCCCATAAATGCTCATAAGATTTCCTTGTATGAGCTCTGTATCTTTAGCTCCTGGAACCAGCAGGCTCCGTTTGGGTACTTCCTGCCTGCACATAGCCTAAAAATTCTCTCCAGGCTGTAAGCTGGGGCAATAATATGGCTCACATCTTTTGTTTCATTTCTCTCAGAGATCATTATCTTTCACTGACTGTTGTCTAATATCTGGAAACCACTGTATGTTTTGTCCGGTTTCTTAGTTGTGTGTGGTGGGAGGATAAGTCTTGTTGTTTTCTTTTTAATCCAGTTGTGTTTACCCCATCATTGCTAGAACCCCAAATCTCAAAAATACTACATATTGATAACAGATACATACAGATGTAGTAAAAGTACAAAGAAAAGCACAAGAAGGATAAATTCTAAATTCAGAATAGTGGTTACTTCTGGGGAAGCTGGGAGAAAGAGGAATGTGATTAGGTATAAAAAGAGACCTATAGGGGGCCATCCCCATGGCCGAGTGGTTAAGTTCATGCTCTCCACTTCCACGGCCTGGGGTTCGCTGGTTCGGATCCTCGGCATAGACCTACACACCGCTCATCAAGCCATGCTGTGGCAGCCTCCCACATAGAAGAACTAGAATGACTTATAACTAGGATATAGAACTATGTACTGGGGCTTTTGGGAGACAAAAAAGAGGAAGCTTGGCAACAGATGTTAGCTCAGGGCCAATCTTCCTCACCAAAAAGCGTGCAAAAACAAGACCTATGACTATTTTTATAATATTTTATTTCATAAGCTGGGTATTGGGCACATAGGTATTTGGCTTAGTGTTAGTCACATTTAATATCAGTCCTGAAATATTTCACAATTGAAAGATTTCAAACAGAACAAAGGATTAAGTTTTTTAAAAAGACAAACTGAAAATGCTAGAAGAAAAAGCAGGTATGTCTTAGTGGTGTCTATAACCTTTTACTCCCTCTACAAATGGATGTATAATATGTAAGAAATAGTCTTCAAATTAATATTATCAATCATTCATAAAAAACATTGAGCCGGTCTTGTGCCCATTTCTTTGATTTTTGCTCTGAGAAGTTGATATGGAGAATATATGTATTTCCAGACTGTTCTTGACTTTTAGAAAAGTTTAAGGCACCTTGACTGAAGTGAGCAAACTAGAATCCTGAGTAGGGACAATGAGGTCACATTCTGTGGATTCATTCTTCCAGGTCTGCAAAACAGTAAGAAACCATTTCCTCAGTATTAGAGGGATCAGATAGCAGCAAGACTCGGAAAGCTTCACCAAACTGTCTTCTGTTTCTACCATATGCCTCCCAGAGGAACCAGAACTAGCAATTCTAATGGCCTTGCACAGTTGTAGGAGAACTCCTGCCACTACCATGCATGTATCTATGACTTTCCCTCCTTTATATTTTCCCCTGTGAACATGAAGGACTATAGTAGTAGTTAATTATGTTTTCCGAATATTTCTGATTCTCTGCCTTCCAGGACGTGGTAGGACTGCGATTCCCAGATTCTTGGTTTGGGTGGGGTCATGTGAATAGTTCTGGTTAATAAAGTATAGGTGGAAGAAATCTGTGTCACTTACAGACTAGAGCTTTTCATTGCTGGTGTGAGGCCCTTCAGAATCTTACTTCCTTTTGTCACAGCAACCTGCAAGTTTCAGTTTGGTGGCTGCTCTCTCAGCCTGGGTCCTGGAATTAGATAAAAACTAGAGTTCCCAGATGATCCTTGATGAGATTATGATACAATCAAGAAATAAACCTTTGCTGAGAAAGTGCTAAAAATTCCTTTGTATCATTCAGTTCAAATGTCCCTTCAGAGAGGCAATCCTTGACCACGCAGTCTAAAACCCACCGCAAATATCAGTTGCTGTCTAACACAATCCCCTGTTTAATTGTCTTCATAGTACTCTTTACTTTCAGAAATGGTTTTATTTATCTGCACTTCTTTATTCTATTCCCCACCCCCTGCCAAAAAAAGCCCCCAGAATACTCCATGAGAATAGAAGACTTGCCTGTTTCATTCACTGCAGTATTCCCAGCACTTTGAGGATAGAGAGACATGAAAGAATCAGATTAGCCTGATTTTTACAGGCCATGGTAAGTGCAATGTGAAGTCACTGAAGGGTAATGAGACTCTGACTACTTTTGGAGAATGGACTGGAAGTGGGCAACAGTGGAAGTGAAAGTAGATCAGTCAGTAAACTCTAGCATTGTTCTAGGCAAGATAAAGGGGGGTTGAACAAGTATGGTGTTTGCAGATCAAAAAGATAGGTCTTGTTTATGTGGGAATTAGGGAAGAGAAGCATCAAGAAGACTCTTAGGTTGCTGGCTTTAATAACTAGATAAATGGAGGTGCCATTTAATGAGATGGGGAATATAAGGGAAGAGCACTTTGGGGGGACTGTGGCAGAGAGTTGGATATCTAGAATTTCCTTCTGACTATGTTATGAAGACATCCTAGTCAAGATATCAATTAAACAGCTAGATACTGTCCATGAAAATAATCCATAAGCAATCTATAAACGAAAATATGGGTGAATTTGTTCTGAGCTGAAATCTGAGGACCATGGCCCGGGGCCTTTCTTCCCACAGGAAGAAAGGGCACCAAAGAAGTGAGGTGTACAGAGTGGTTATATACCGCCAAGCAGGACGTTTCACATATGATTGAAATGTCCCTCCCACAATAGTCACAAGATTGCCCTGTCGGCACAGCTCTTGATGGACACCGCAGGTAGTGGGTCTGCTATCTCAGAGGGCGTAGCAGGAGGCAAGTCTGTTGTCTCGAGCTGGGCAGTCACAGGTGAGCACAGCAATCAGTTTCTAGCCTAAGGAAAGACGCTTAAGCCTTAAGGAGATGCCAACTTTGGGAGAGGGAGGGAAGTTGCACCTTTATCTCAAGGGCCTTTGTTCTTGCCATAGGGAATATCTAAAGCAGATATACAATGCATGCTCAACAGCCACGGTCAGGCCCTTTTGGAAAGACAAGGTGAGGCCGAATTAGGTTTACACCAAATGGCTTCCTCATATTCTCCAATATATCCTATTGCTTGCCATTTTTATTTGTCAATACAAACAAGTTGAACTCAGATTTGGGATGCAGATATAAACCTGAGAATTTATAAACCATTTAAGATCACCTGTGTTGGGGAAGTGGGAGAATTCCTCCCCCACCCCTTTTTCTTAAGGTTCTTATGGCTGGTCAAATAATTTAAAAGGCAGGTTAGCAGGAGAAAAATCAAACAAAGTTTAATAGCATGTATACATGGGAGAAACTCAGGAGAAACAGTAACTCAGTCATCTGGCTGAGGCTGCCTGTTTAAATTTCTTCAGCTACAGACAAGGAGGATGTTGGGGGTAGTGATTTGGAGCTTCAAAGGGGAGGAAGGCAACTCCTGGAAATGGAAAAGCAAATGTTTGGTAAATAGAACTTTGATAAGAATGGGCTTAGCAAGGATCCTCCCAGTCTACCAGATACCCAGAGTTATCTAAGGTGATGGCTTGTCCTGGGGACTGGCCTTTATTTTAAATTTCTTTTAGTCAGTTGGGGAGAAGGTGGAATGTTCTTCCTGAGTCTTCTGAGCTTTTATTTTCTTCAGCTTGAAATAATCCACATACCAGAGTGGTGCATCTTGCGGTGGGCGGGGCGGGGGTGTGGGCATGCCCTGAACCCCATCACCTGCATAGGAAAAATAGATTTCAACATTTAGGGGTTAGATAGTATAAGAGGAGCCACTAAAAGTGAGAGAAGCATGGGCTATCCAGAAACCCAACAAGAAAAGTATTTCAAGGAGCAAGTACTCAACTGCTTTGAATGCTGCTAAGAACTCATTTAAGAGAACAGAGAATTTATATTTTTTTCAGCTTTGTTGAGGTATAATTAACATTAAAAAATTGTACATAGTTAATGTATACATTGTGATGAAGTTGGACAATATGCTTACACCCATGATACCATCACCACAATCCTGGTAATAAATATATCCATCACCTCCAAAAGATTTCTTACGTCCCTTTGCTTTTGTGTGTGTGTGTGGGAAGAACATTTAACATAAGACTTATCCTCTTAAGTTTATAATGTTGTAGATCTCTAGAACTTATGTATCCTGCATAACTAAAACTTGATGCTGAACAACAACTCTCCATTTTCCCCACTCCCGTCCCCTGGCAACCACCAATCTATTTTCTGCTTGTCTAAGTTTGACTATTTTAGATACCTCCTATAGGAGAAATCATGCTATATTTGTCATTCTGTGACTGACTTGTTTCAGTTAGCATAATATCTTTTTTTTTATTGAGTTAATGATAGGTTACAATCTTGTGTGATTTCAGTTGTACATTAATATTTGTCATTCGTGTTGTAGGTGCACCATTTCACCCTTTGTGCCCGCCCCCCACCCCCCCTTTCCCCTGGTAGCCACTAATCTGTTCTCTTTGTCCACATTTTTAAATTCCTCCTATGAGTGGAGTCATACAGAGATTATCCTTCTCTAACTGGCTTATTTCACTTAACGTAATTCCCTCAAGGTCCATCCATGTTGTTGCAAATGGGATGATTTTGTTCTGTTTTGCAGCTGAGTAGTATTCCATTGTATATATATACCACAACTTCTTTATCCATTCATCTGTTGATGGGCACTTAGGTTGCTTCCATGTCTTGGCTATTGTAAATAATGCTGCAGTGAACATTGGGGTGCATAGGACTTTTGGGATTGCTGACTTCAAGCTCTTTGGATAGATACCCAGTAGTGGAATGGCTGGATCGTATGGTAGTTCTATTTTTAGTTTTTTGAGGAATCTCCATACTGTTTTCCATAGCGGCTGCAGTAGTTTGCATTCCCACCAGCAGTGTATGAGGGTTCCATTCTCTCCACAACCTCTCCAACATTTGTTACTATTAGCTTTAGATATTTTTGTCATTCTAATGGGTGTAAGGTGATATCTCAGTGTAGTTTTCATTTGCATTTTCCTGATGATCAGCGATGATGAGCGTCTTTTCATGTGCCTATTAGCCATCTGTATATCTTCTTTGGAGAAATGTCTGTTCATGTCTCCAGCCCATTTTTTGATCGGGTGGTTTGATTTTTTGTTGTTGAGTTGTGAGAGTTCCTTATATATTATGGATATCAAGCCTTTGTCAGATATATGACTTGCAAATATTTTTTCCCAGTTAGTGGGTTGTTTTTTTTGTTTCAATCCTGTTTTCATGTGCCTTGAAGAAGCTCTTTAGTCTGATGAAGTCCCATTTGTTTACTCTTTCTGTTGTTTCCCTTCTCTGAGAAGACATGGTGTCCGAAAAGATCCTTTTAATACTGATGTCAGAGAGTGTACTTGCCTACGTTTTCTTCTAGAAGCCTTATGGTTTCAGGTCTCACCTTTAGGTCTTTGATCCATTTTGAGTTTATTTTAGTGAATGGTGAAAAAGAATGGTCAGTTTTCATTCTTTTACATGTGGCTTTCCAGTTTTCCCAGCACCATTTTTGGAAAAGACTTTCTTTTCTCCATTGTATGCACTCAGCTCCTTTGTCGAAGGTAAGCTGTCCATAGATGTGTGGTTTTATTTCTGGGCTTTCAATTCTATTCCATTGATCTGTTCACCTGTTTTTGTACCAGTACCATGCTGTTTTGATTACTGTAGCTTTGTAGTAAGTTTTGAAGTCAGGGATTGTGATGCCTCCCGTTTTGTTCTTTTTTCTCAGGATTGCTTTAGCAATTCGGGGTCTTTTGTGGCCCCATATAAATTTTAGGATTCTTTGTTCTAATTCTGTAAAGAATGTCATTGGGATTCTGATGAGATAGCGTTGAATCTGTAGATTGCTTGAGGTAGAACGGACATTTTAACTATGTTTATTCTTCCAATCCATGTACATGGAATGTCTTTCCATCTCCTTATGTCGTCATCCAATTCTCTCAGAAAGGCCTTGCAATTTTCATTATATAGGTCCTTCACTTCCTTGGTTAAATTTACCCCGAGGTATTTTATTCTTTTTGTTGCGATTGTGAATGGTATTCAGTTAGCATAATATCTTCCGGGTCCATCTATGCTTTTACAAATGGTAGTATTTCCTTAATTTTTAAGTTTGAATAATGTTTAATTGTGTGTCTATCTCGCATTTTCCTCATTTTCTTTATCCACTTGACTATTGATGGACATTTGAGTTGTTTCTATATCTTGACTATTGTGAATAATGCTGCAATAAATGTGGGAGTGTAGATATCTCTTCACAATCCTAATTTCAAGTCTTTGCATATATACCGAGGAGTAGAATTGCAGGATCATGTGGTAGTCTATTTTAATGTGGTTTTTTTTGGTGAGGAAGATTGACCCTGAGCTAACACACCTGTTGCCAATCTTCCTCTTTTTGCTTGAGGAAGATTGTCGCTGAGCTAACATCTGTGCTAATCTTCCTCTACTGTATGTGGGATGCTTTCACAGTGTGGCTTGACGAATGGTGCTAGGTCCATGCCCAGGATCTGAACCTCCGAACCCCAGGTCGCCAAAGTGGAGCACACGAACTTAACCACTATGCCATCGGGTTGGCCCCAGTCTTCCTCTATTTTTTGTACGTGGGATGCCACCACAGAGTGGCTTGATGAATGGTGTGTCGGCCCACACCTGGGATCTGAACCCATGAAACCCCAGCCGCCAAAGTGGAGCGAATGAACTTCGCCACTATACCACCAGGCCAGCCTCTATTTTTAATTTTTCTTTTTTTTGAGGAAGACTGGCCCTAAGCTAACATCTGCTGCCAATCTTCCCCTTTGTGCTTGAGGAAGAGTGGCCTTGAACTAACGTCTGTGCCAATCTCCCTCTATTTTATATGTGGGTTGCTACCACAGCATGGCTTGACAAGCGGTGTATGTCTGCACCCGGGATCTGAACCTGCAAACCTGGGCTGCAGAAGCGGAGAGAGCTGAACTTAACCACTACACCACTGGGCCAGCCCCTACTTTTAATTTTTTGAGGAACCTCCATACTGTTTTCCATAGTGGCTGCACCATTTTACATTCCCATCGACAGTGTACAAGGGTTCCAATTTCTCCACATCCTTGCCAACACTTGCCATTTTTTGTTTTTTGGTAATAGTCATCCTAACATTTGTGAGGTGATATCTCAATTGTGATTTTGATTTGCATTTCTTATCAGATTTGGCAATATGGAGGTTATTCATAGGAAAACGTATGAATCAAAGAGGAGGAAAAGAGAGTCCACGTAGAACTCTTTCAAGAAGTTTTGCTATGAAAGCAAGCAGAGAAATAGGCTCAGCTAGAGGGATTACGGGGTAAAGAAAAGTGGTGTTTTGTCTTTGTTTTTTTAAGGTGAGCGATATTACAACATTTTTTATGATGAAGAGACCATCCAGCCTGAGGAGAGATTGATGATGCAGTAAAGAGAGGGGATAAGGAAAACAACTAAACCCCTAAGTGGGTAGCAGACATAGGAGTCCAGATCACAGCTGGAAAGACTGAAGATTAACAGAAGAAAAGCCACTTCCTTCTCTTTAATATGATGCAGAAGATAAATGCAGTTGTAGGAAGGATTGTACATTTAGTGGTGGGATGTGGGAGAAGTTCCCTATCTCGTGACTTTTTTCTGAAGTGTAAAGGAAAATCATTGGCCAAGAGAGAACATACAAAATAGTCATCGCGGAGAGCGAAAAAGTAAGTTTTCTAAAACCCTGGAAAAGGATGACCAGCTTAAGGTTTGTGATCAGGAATTTAAAGAAAGCTTGTCAACCTGAAAGCCAGTTCTTTGTGGCCAGGAAAGAGGGCAATAATGAAAAGTGTTCTAGAGAGAGCAAATACAGTGATTGTTGTAGCTTCTTATTTACCCTAAATGATCACTTAAAGTGTATAAGTACATTATAATCTATAACAATGTTAAAGAAAATATATAGCTAACAGAAGTTGGCAAGTAGAAGGAGCAAAGAAGTGTGAGAGGTTAGGTGTGTAAGTATCTTCATCTCGCACAGAGTGAGGAGCTAATGTATAATTTTGAAAGTTGAAAATCCAAAAAAACAGATGTTTGAAGTACTTACCTTATTTAAATTATACGGTTTATCATAAAATAACTAAAATACTAAGAGGAAATAGTTTAAATTATCTAAATCCTCACCTGTCATAAGTGAATCCACAATGTCAAAAATTGATAAAACAATTAGTGATTGAGATCCTTTAATTTATAAATATGGAGGCAGTCACCGGAAGAAATAAAAAACAAAGTGAAAAGTAATTGCCTGTGGAGAACTTTTGTCCCTCATTATTATTTTGTATGACTTGATTTTTTTCATAACAAATGTATGCGTTAGTATACTTTAATAAAATTAAAACAGAAACTATTTAACTGCGAATGAAGGCCTTGAAGTCAGGGCCAAGCTTTGATACAACTGGGTAGGTTTTGTCGAGGTGACATTTATTTCCAGCCCCTTCCCGTGCCCTCTGATTGGCTCTCTCGGAATTGGTTTTCTCCCAGTATCAAAGGGATTCACTGCCCTCCTGCCCCTGGCTTCCTCCCGCCTTCACTGAGGAAAAGCACATCTCTGGTTGTTTTCTGCTCCTCAACTTTGATCATTACAAAATGAGTCTATTCTTGGTCTCATTCTTAAAATGATTTGTTTTTGGCGCTCCGGGGCTCGCGCCCCTGCCTCGTGCCTGCGCCGCTCGTATGTAAATGAGGGCGCGTGACGCGGGACGCGGATGGACAAGGGAAGAGAGAGAGTGGCCGCTGCCCTCGCCGCCCGGTGCTGGAGCCCTCGGTGCGCGGCGGAGAGGAGAGGATGCCGGCGGGAACTCGACTCTTGGCGCCACCGTCTCATGCACTGTGTAGGTTTTGAGAGTATTTTAGAAGGCTTTATGGACCACGGCTACGAAGAGCCCTGAGTTTATTTGAAGGATTGTCTACCATCTCTTGATTCTTCACAGTCAACACACAACAGAGAAACTGTCATCTCAGGGCCAGTCCAACACTGAAAGACTGAATGCCAAGCAGAAAATT